>NW_026971694.1:35000-85000 GCF_963678635.1 Symsagittifera roscoffensis | reverse complement strand
CTTGGTGATCCTTTGATAGATGGTCCATCTAAGATGGTCCATCTAGAGTTGATCTAACTAAGGTTAGATTAGCTCAAGGTAGTCCTTAATGGATCACCTTAGATTCCCGAAAGATGGTTTAAAGAGAGTTAACCTGATGCAAGTTAGGTTGACTCAAGGTGATCCTTAATGGTGATCCTTTGATAGATGGTCCATCTAAGATGGTCCATCTAGAGTTGATCTAACTAAGGTTAGATTAGCTCAAGGTAGTCCTTAATGGATCACCTTAGATTCCCGAAAGATGGTTTAAAGAGAGTTGACCTGATGCAAGTTAGGTTGACTCAAGGTGATCCTTCTTGGTGATCCTTTGATAGATGGTCCATCTAAGATGGTCCATCTAAGAGTTGATCTAACTAAGGTTAGATTAGCTCAAGGTAGTCCTTAATGGATCACCTTAGATTCCCGAAAGATGGTTTAAAGAGAGTTGACCTGATGCAAGTTAGGTTGACTCAAGGTGATCCTTCTTGGTGATCCTTTGATAGATGGTCCATCTAAGATGGTCCATCTAAGAGTTGATCTAACTAAGGTTAGATTAGCTCAAGGTAGTCCTTAATGGATCACCTTAGATTCCCGAAAGATGGTTTAAAGAGAGTTGACCTGATGCAAGTTAGGTTGACTCAAGGTGATCCTTCTTGGTGATCCTTTGATAGATGGTCCATCTAAGATGGTCCATCTAAGAGTTGATCTAACTAAGGTTAGATTAGCTCAAGGTAGTCCTTAATGGATCACCTTAGATTCCCGAAAGATGGTTTAAAGAGAGTTGACCTGATGCAAGTTAGGTTGACTCAAGGTGATCCTTCTTGGTGATCCTTTGATAGATGGTCCATCTAAGATGGTCCATCTAAGAGTTGATCTAACTAAGGTTAGATTAGCTCAAGGTAGTCCTTAATGGATCACCTTAGATTCCCGAAAGATGGTTTAAAGAGAGTTGACCTGATGCAAGTTAGGTTGACTCAAGGTGATCCTTCTTGGTGATCCTTTGATAGATGGTCCATCTAAGATGGTCCATCTAAGAGTTGATCTAACTAAGGTTAGATTAGCTCAAGGTAGTCCTTAATGGATCACCTTAGATTCCCGAAAGATGGTTTAAAGAGAGTTGACCTGATGCAAGTTAGGTTGACTCAAGGTGATCCTTCTTGGTGATCCTTTGATAGATGGTCCATCTAAGATGGTCCATCTAAGAGTTGATCTAACTAAGGTTAGATTAGCTCAAGGTAGTCCTTAATGGATCACCTTAGATTCCCGAAAGATGGTTTAAAGAGAGTTGACCTGATGCAAGTTAGGTTGACTCAAGGTGATCCTTCTTGGTGATCCTTTGATAGATGGTCCATCTAAGATGGTCCATCTAAGAGTTGATCTAACTAAGGTTAGATTAGCTCAAGGTAGTCCTTAATGGATCACCTTAGATTCCCGAAAGATGGTTTAAAGAGAGTTGACCTGATGCAAGTTAGGTTGACTCAAGGTGATCCTTCTTGGTGATCCTTTGATAGATGGTCCATCTAAGATGGTCCATCTAAGAGTTGATCTAACTAAGGTTAGATTAGCTCAAGGTAGTCCTTAATGGATCACCTTAGATTCCCGAAAGATGGTTTAAAGAGAGTTGACCTGATGCAAGTTAGGTTGACTCAAGGTGATCCTTCTTGGTGATCCTTTGATAGATGGTCCATCTAAGATGGTCCATCTAAGAGTTGATCTAACTAAGGTTAGATTAGCTCAAGGTAGTCCTTAATGGATCACCTCAGATTCCCGAAAGATGGTTTAAAGAGAGTTAACCTGATGCAAGTTAGGTTGACTCAAGGTGATCCTTCTTGGTGATCCTTTGATAGATGGTCCATCTAAGATGGTCCATCTAGAGTTGATCTAACTAAGGTTAGATTAGCTCAAGGTAGTCCGTAATGGATCACCTTAGATTCCCGAAAGATGGTTTAAAGAGAGTTAACCTGATGCAAGTTAGGTTGACTCAAGGTGATCCTTCATGGTGATCCTTAGAAAGTCCATGATGGCAAGAGAGACGGTGGTGCATGATAGCATGAGACTGGGGATTGGCTCCCAGTCAAAGTACCTTGCTCTGTGGTGCATCATATTAAGAGAGAGTCAGATTCCCGAAAGAAGGCTTGATTAGAGTTGCTTAGACTCAAGCAAGTCAGTCAAGTTAACTTAGTTAAGTTAAGTAAGTTAGCTTGACTCAAGGCGGTGACGATGTACGGTCAAGTAAAAGTAGCAAGTACCCGAAAGATAGCCGAAAGACGGTTAAGTAGCAAGTAAACGAATTTCAGCGAAGTCCCAACGTCAGAAACTGGGAGAGCACCAGGATGCTCGGAGGCCTACTTCTGCCTGGTCTTCATTCCAATTAAAGACACTGACCGATCAGAAAGCAAGTAGGTACTAACTAACGCTAGTACCTAGAAGAACTGCTTTAGGAGTTAACTATCAGCAGTAGCAGTCGGTCTGAGCTCTTTCACGAGCTAAAAGCTGGGCAGTGTTAAAGAGATGAACCAGTGAAGAGAAGGAAGAAAAGATTGAATAAGCACCAGTAACAATGTTACTACACCTAGCTTTTTTTTTTTTTTTTTTTTTTTTTTTTAACTCTTTTGTGCCAGTAATACTCATTTAGGAGTCAAATTTTGTCAATATGCTTGATGGTCAGCTGCATGAAAAAGATGGGAGCTGTGCGACCAGTGGTTCAAAAGTTATGACCCGAGCCGTAAACAAGCTCAAAATGAGGTCCAAAACTGACGAAGTTGCTTCAGTTGGCTTGAAAATTAACAAAGCTTGCTCGTAGAGCTTCTGGGATAAGCCCATTCGCTTCCTCGTGAAAAATAGGTCTTAGAACCACCTTAGATGAGCTTGCGCGACCCTTGGTTGAGCTGCAGGAGCGACTGATCGAAGCGGAAGACCCCTATTTTGAGCTGAAAAATGGGGGTCTCAGGGCTCTAAAACGCTTGTTTGAGCTTGAAGGAGTGCTCGCACAGCTCACTTTCAATTTTAGCGAAGTTAGATATGCTTGATGGTCAGCTGCATGAAAAAGATGGGAGCTGTGCGACCAGTGGTTCAAAAGTTATGACCCGAGCCGTAAACAAGCTCAAAATGAGGTCCAAAACTGACGAAGTTGCTTCAGTTGGCTTGAAAGTTAACAAAGCTTGCTCGTAGAGCTTCCGGGATAGGCCCATTCGCTTCCTCGTGAAAAATAGGTCTTAGAACCACCTTAGATGAGCTTGCGCGACCCTTGGTTGAGCTGCAGGAGCGACTGATCGAAGCGGAAGACCCCTATTTTGAGCTGAAAAATGGGGGTCTCAGGGCTCTAAAACGCTTGTTTGAGCTTGAAGGAGTGCTCGCACAGCTCACTTTCAATTTTAGCGAAGTTAGATATGCTTGATGGTCAGCTGCATGAAAAAGATGGGAGCTGTGCGACCAGTGGTTCAAAAGTTATGACCCGAGCCGTAAACAAGCTCAAAATGAGGTCCAAAACTGACGAAGTTGCTTCAGTTGGCTTGAAAGTTAACAAAGCTTGCTCGTAGAGCTTCCGGGATAAGCCCATTCGCTTCCTCGTGAAAAATAGGTCTTAGAACCACCTTAGATGAGCTTGCGCGACCCTTGGTTGAGCTGCAGGAGCGACTGATCGAAGCGGAAGACCCCTATTTTGAGCTGAAAAATGGGGGTCTCAGGGCTCTAAAACGCTTGTTTGAGCTTGAAGGAGTGCTCGCACAGCTCACTTTCAATTTTAGCGAAGTTAGATATGCTTGATGGTCAGCTGCATGAAAAAGATGGGAGCTGTGCGACCAGTGGTTCAAAAGTTATGACCCGAGCCGTAAACAAGCTCAAAATGAGGTCCAAAACTGACGAAGTTGCTTCAGTTGGCTTGAAAGTTAACAAAGCTTGCTCGTAGAGCTTCCGGGATAAGCCCATTCGCTTCCTCGTGAAAAATAGGTCTTAGAACCACCTTAGATGAGCTTGCGCGACCCTTGGTTGAGCTGCAGGAGCGACTGATCGAAGCGGAAGACCCCTATTTTGAGCTGAAAAATGGGGGTCTCAGGGCTCTAAAACGCTTGTTTGAGCTTGAAGGAGTGCTCGCACAGCTCACTTTCAATTTTAGCGAAGTTAGATATGCTTGATGGTCAGCTGCATGAAAAAGATGGGAGCTGTGCGACCAGTGGTTCAAAAGTTATGACCCGAGCCGTAAACAAGCTCAAAATGAGGTCCAAAACTGACGAAGTTGCTTCAGTTGGCTTGAAAGTTAACAAAGCTTGCTCGTAGAGCTTCCGGGATAGGCCCATTCGCTTCCTCGTGAAAAATAGGTCTTAGAACCACCTTAGATGAGCTTGCGCGACCCTTGGTTGAGCTGCAGGAGCGACTGATCGAAGCGGAAGACCCCTATTTTGAGCTGAAAAATGGGGGTCTCAGGGCTCTAAAACGCTTGTTTGAGCTTGAAGGAGTGCTCGCACAGCTCACTTTCAATTTTAGCGAAGTTAGATATGCTTGATGGTCAGCTGCATGAAAAAGATGGGAGCTGTGCGACCAGTGGTTCAAAAGTTATGACCCGAGCCGTAAACAAGCTCAAAATGAGGTCCAAAACTGACGAAGTTGCTTCAGTTGGCTTGAAAGTTAACAAAGCTTGCTCGTAGAGCTTCCGGGATAAGCCCATTCGCTTCCTCGTGAAAAATAGGTCTTAGAACCACCTTAGATGAGCTTGCGCGACCCTTGGTTGAGCTGCAGGAGCGACTGATCGAAGCGGAAGACCCCTATTTTGAGCTGAAAAATGGGGGTCTCAGGGCTCTAAAACGCTTGTTTGAGCTTGAAGGAGTGCTCGCACAGCTCACTTTCAATTTTAGCGAAGTTAGATATGCTTGATGGTCAGCTGCATGAAAAAGATGGGAGCTGTGCGACCAGTGGTTCAAAAGTTATGACCCGAGCCGTAAACAAGCTCAAAATGAGGTCCAAAACTGACGAAGTTGCTTCAGTTGGCTTGAAAGTTAACAAAGCTTGCTCGTAGAGCTTCCGGGATAAGCCCATTCGCTTCCTCGTGAAAAATAGGTCTTAGAACCACCTTAGATGAGCTTGCGCGACCCTTGGTTGAGCTGCAGGAGCGACTGATCGAAGCGGAAGACCCCTATTTTGAGCTGAAAAATGGGGGTCTCAGGGCTCTAAAACGCTTGTTTGAGCTTGAAGGAGTGCTCGCACAGCTCACTTTCAATTTTAGCGAAGTTAGATATGCTTGATGGTCAGCTGCATGAAAAAGATGGGAGCTGTGCGACCAGTGGTTCAAAAGTTATGACCCGAGCCGTAAACAAGCTCAAAATGAGGTCCAAAACTGACGAAGTTGCTTCAGTTGGCTTGAAAGTTAACAAAGCTTGCTCGTAGAGCTTCCGGGATAAGCCCATTCGCTTCCTCGTGAAAAATAGGTCTTAGAACCACCTTAGATGAGCTTGCGCGACCCTTGGTTGAGCTGCAGGAGCGACTGATCGAAGCGGAAGACCCCTATTTTGAGCTGAAAAATGGGGGTCTCAGGGCTCTAAAACGCTTGTTTGAGCTTGAAGGAGTGCTCGCACAGCTCACTTTCAATTTTAGCGAAGTTAGATATGCTTGATGGTCAGCTGCATGAAAAAGATGGGAGCTGTGCGACCAGTGGTTCAAAAGTTATGACCCGAGCCGTAAACAAGCTCAAAATGAGGTCCAAAACTGACGAAGTTGCTTCAGTTGGCTTGAAAGTTAACAAAGCTTGCTCGTAGAGCTTCCGGGATAAGCCCATTCGCTTCCTCGTGAAAAATAGGTCTTAGAACCACCTTAGATGAGCTTGCGCGACCCTTGGTTGAGCTGCAGGAGCGACTGATCGAAGCGGAAGACCCCTATTTTGAGCTGAAAAATGGGGGTCTCAGGGCTCTAAAACGCTTGTTTGAGCTTGAAGGAGTGCTCGCACAGCTCACTTTCAATTTTAGCGAAGTTAGATATGCTTGATGGTCAGCTGCATGAAAAAGATGGGAGCTGTGCGACCAGTGGTTCAAAAGTTATGACTCGAGCCGTAAACAAGCTCAAAATGAGGTCCAAAACTGACGAAGTTGCTTCAGTTGGCTTGAAAGTTAACAAAGCTTGCTCGTAGAGCTTCCGGGATAGGCCCATTCGCTTCCTCGTGAAAAATAGGTCTTAGAACCACCTTAGATGAGCTTGCGCGACCCTTGGTTGAGCTGCAGGAGCGACTGATCGAAGCGGAAGACCCCTATTTTGAGCTGAAAAATGGGGGTCTCAGGGCTCTAAAACGCTTGTTTGAGCTTGAAGGAGTGCTCGCACAGCTCACTTTCAATTTTAGCGAAGTTAGATATGCTTTATGGTCAGCTGCATGAAAAAGATGGGAGCTGTGCGACCAGTGGTTCAAAAGTTATGACCCGAGCCGTAAACAAGCTCAAAATGAGGTCCAAAACTGACGAAGTTGCTTCAGTTGGCTTGAAAGTTAACAAAGCTTGCTCGTAGAGCTTCCGGGATAGGCCCATTCGCTTCCTCGTGAAAAATAGGTCTTAGAACCACCTTAGATGAGCTTGCGCGACCCTTGGTTGAGCTGCAGGAGCGACTGATCGAAGCGGAAGACCCCTATTTTGAGCTGAAAAATGGGGGTCTCAGGGCTCTAAAACGCTTGTTTGAGCTTGAAGGAGTGCTCGCACAGCTCACTTTCAATTTTAGCGAAGTTAGATATGCTTGATGGTCAGCTGCATGAAAAAGATGGGAGCTGTGCGACCAGTGGTTCAAAAGTTATGACCCGAGCCGTAAACAAGCTCAAAATGAGGTCCAAAACTGACGAAGTTGCTTCAGTTGGCTTGAAAGTTAACAAAGCTTGCTCGTAGAGCTTCCGGGATAGGCCCATTCGCTTCCTCGTGAAAAATAGGTCTTAGAACCACCTTAGATGAGCTTGCGCGACCCTTGGTTGAGCTGCAGGAGCGACTGATCGAAGCGGAAGACCCCTATTTTGAGCTGAAAAATGGGGGTCTCAGGGCTCTAAAACGCTTGTTTGAGCTTGAAGGAGTGCTCGCACAGCTCACTTTCAATTTTAGCGAAGTTAGATATGCTTGATGGTCAGCTGCATGAAAAAGATGGGAGCTGTGCGACCAGTGGTTCAAAAGTTATGACCCGAGCCGTAAACAAGCTCAAAATGAGGTCCAAAACTGACGAAGTTGCTTCAGTTGGCTTGAAAGTTAACAAAGCTTGCTCGTAGAGCTTCCGGGATAAGCCCATTCGCTTCCTCGTGAAAAATAGGTCTTAGAACCACCTTAGATGAGCTTGCGCGACCCTTGGTTGAGCTGCAGGAGCGACTGATCGAAGCGGAAGACCCCTATTTTGAGCTGAAAAATGGGGGTCTCAGGGCTCTAAAACGCTTGTTTGAGCTTGAAGGAGTGCTCGCACAGCTCACTTTCAATTTTAGCGAAGTTAGATATGCTTGATGGTCAGCTGCATGAAAAAGATGGGAGCTGTGCGACCAGTGGTTCAAAAGTTATGACCCGAGCGGTAAACAAGCTCAAAATGAGGTCCAAAACTGACGAAGTTGCTTCAGTTGGCTTGAAAGTTAACAAAGCTTGCTCGTAGAGCTTCCGGGATAGGCCCATTCGCTTCCTCGTGAAAAATAGGTCTTAGAACCACCTTAGATGAGCTTGCGCGACCCTTGGTTGAGCTGCAGGAGCGACTGATCGAAGCGGAAGACCCCTATTTTGAGCTGAAAAATGGGGGTCTCAGGGCTCTAAAACGCTTGTTTGAGCTTGAAGGAGTGCTCGCACAGCTCACTTTCAATTTTAGCGAAGTTAGATATGCTTGATGGTCAGCTGCATGAAAAAGATGGGAGCTGTGCGACCAGTGGTTCAAAAGTTATGACCCGAGCCGTAAACAAGCTCAAAATGAGGTCCAAAACTGACGAAGTTGCTTCAGTTGGCTTGAAAGTTAACAAAGCTTGCTCGTAGAGCTTCCGGGATAAGCCCATTCGCTTCCTCGTGAAAAATAGGTCTTAGAACCACCTTAGATGAGCTTGCGCGACCCTTGGTTGAGCTGCAGGAGCGACTGATCGAAGCGGAAGACCCCTATTTTGAGCTGAAAAATGGGGGTCTCAGGGCTCTAAAACGCTTGTTTGAGCTTGAAGGAGTGCTCGCACAGCTCACTTTCAATTTTAGCGAAGTTAGATATGCTTGATGGTCAGCTGCATGAAAAAGATGGGAGCTGTGCGACCAGTGGTTCAAAAGTTATGACCCGAGCCGTAAACAAGCTCAAAATGAGGTCCAAAACTGACGAAGTTGCTTCAGTTGGCTTGAAAGTTAACAAAGCTTGCTCGTAGAGCTTCCGGGATAAGCCCATTCGCTTCCTCGTGAAAAATAGGTCTTAGAACCATCTTAGATGAGCTTGCGCGACCCTTGGTTGAGCTGCAGGAGCGACTGATCGAAGCGGAAGACCCCTATTTTGAGCTGAAAAATGGGGGTCTCAGGGCTCTAAAACGCTTGTTTGAGCTTGAAGGAGTGCTCGCACAGCTCACTTTCAATTTTAGCGAAGTTAGATATGCTTGATGGTCAGCTGCATGAAAAAGATGGGAGCTGTGCGACCAGTGGTTCAAAAGTTATGACCCGAGCCGTAAACAAGCTCAAAATGAGGTCCAAAACTGACGAAGTTGCTTCAGTTGGCTTGAAAGTTAACAAAGCTTGCTCGTAGAGCTTCCGGGATAAGCCCATTCGCTTCCTCGTGAAAAATAGGTCTTAGAACCACCTTAGATGAGCTTGCGCGACCCTTGGTTGAGCTGCAGGAGCGACTGATCGAAGCGGAAGACCCCTATTTTGAGCTGAAAAATGGGGGTCTCAGGGCTCTAAAACGCTTGTTTGAGCTTAAAGGAGTGCTCGCACAGCTCACTTTCAATTTTAGCGAAGTTAGATATGCTTGATGGTCAGCTGCATGAAAAAGATGGGAGCTGTGCGACCAGTGGTTCAAAAGTTATGACCCGAGCCGTAAACAAGCTCAAAATGAGGTCCAAAACTGACGAAGTTGCTTCAGTTGGCTTGAAAGTTAACAAAGCTTGCTCGTAGAGCTTCCGGGATAAGCCCATTCGCTTCCTCGTGAAAAATAGGTCTTAGAACCACCTTAGATGAGCTTGCGCGACCCTTGGTTGAGCTGCAGGAGCGACTGATCGAAGCGGAAGACCCCTATTTTGAGCTGAAAAATGGGGGTCTCAGGGCTCTAAAACGCTTGTTTGAGCTTGAAGGAGTGCTCGCACAGCTCACTTTCAATTTTAGCGAAGTTAGATATGCTTGATGGTCAGCTGCATGAAAAAGATGGGAGCTGTGCGACCAGTGGTTCAAAAGTTATGACCCGAGCCGTAAACAAGCTCAAAATGAGGTCCAAAACTGACGAAGTTGCTTCAGTTGGCTTGAAAGTTAACAAAGCTTGCTCGTAGAGCTTCCGGGATAGGCCCATTCGCTTCCTCGTGAAAAATAGGTCTTAGAACCACCTTAGATGAGCTTGCGCGACCCTTGGTTGAGCTGCAGGAGCGACTGATCGAAGCGGAAGACCCCTATTTTGAGCTGAAAAATGGGGGTCTCAGGGCTCTAAAACGCTTGTTTGAGCTTGAAGGAGTGCTCGCACAGCTCACTTTCAATTTTAGCGAAGTTAGATATGCTTTATGGTCAGCTGCATGAAAAAGATGGGAGCTGTGCGACCAGTGGTTCAAAAGTTATGACCCGAGCCGTAAACAAGCTCAAAATGAGGTCCAAAACTGACGAAGTTGCTTCAGTTGGCTTGAAAGTTAACAAAGCTTGCTCGTAGAGCTTCCGGGATAGGCCCATTCGCTTCCTCGTGAAAAATAGGTCTTAGAACCACCTTAGATGAGCTTGCGCGACCCTTGGTTGAGCTGCAGGAGCGACTGATCGAAGCGGAAGACCCCTATTTTGAGCTGAAAAATGGGGGTCTCAGGGCTCTAAAACGCTTGTTTGAGCTTGAAGGAGTGCTCGCACAGCTCACTTTCAATTTTAGCGAAGTTAGATATGCTTGATGGTCAGCTGCATGAAAAAGATGGGAGCTGTGCGACCAGTGGTTCAAAAGTTATGACCCGAGCCGTAAACAAGCTCAAAATGAGGTCCAAAACTGACGAAGTTGCTTCAGTTGGCTTGAAAGTTAACAAAGCTTGCTCGTAGAGCTTCCGGGATAGGCCCATTCGCTTCCTCGTGAAAAATAGGTCTTAGAACCACCTTAGATGAGCTTGCGCGACCCTTGGTTGAGCTGCAGGAGCGACTGATCGAAGCGGAAGACCCCTATTTTGAGCTGAAAAATGGGGGTCTCAGGGCTCTAAAACGCTTGTTTGAGCTTGAAGGAGTGCTCGCACAGCTCACTTTCAATTTTAGCGAAGTTAGATATGCTTGATGGTCAGCTGCATGAAAAAGATGGGAGCTGTGCGACCAGTGGTTCAAAAGTTATGACCCGAGCCGTAAACAAGCTCAAAATGAGGTCCAAAACTGACGAAGTTGCTTCAGTTGGCTTGAAAGTTAACAAAGCTTGCTCGTAGAGCTTCCGGGATAAGCCCATTCGCTTCCTCGTGAAAAATAGGTCTTAGAACCACCTTAGATGAGCTTGCGCGACCCTTGGTTGAGCTGCAGGAGCGACTGATCGAAGCGGAAGACCCCTATTTTGAGCTGAAAAATGGGGGTCTCAGGGCTCTAAAACGCTTGTTTGAGCTTGAAAGAGTGCTCGCACAGCTCACTTTTTATTTTAGCGAAGTTAGATATGCTTGATGGTCAGCTGCATGAAAAAGATGGGAGCTGTGCGACCAGTGGTTCAAAAGTTATGACCCGAGCCGTAAACAAGCTCAAAATGAGGTCCAAAACTGACGAAGTTGCTTCAGTTGGCTTGAAAGTTAACAAAGCTTGCTCGTAGAGCTTCCGGGATAAGCCCATTCGCTTCCTCGTGAAAAATAGGTCTTAGAACCACCTTAGATGAGCTTGCGCGACCCTTGGTTGAGCTGCAGGAGCGACTGATCGAAGCGGAAGACCCCTATTTTGAGCTGAAAAATGGGGGTCTCAGGGCTCTAAAACGCTTGTTTGAGCTTGAAGGAGTGCTCGCACAGCTCACTTTCAATTTTAGCGAAGTTAGATATGCTTGATGGTCAGCTGCATGAAAAAGATGGGAGCTGTGCGACCAGTGGTTCAAAAGTTATGACCCGAGCCGTAAACAAGCTCAAAATGAGGTCCAAAACTGACGAAGTTGCTTCAGTTGGCTTGAAAGTTAACAAAGCTTGCTCGTAGAGCTTCCGGGATAGGCCCATTCGCTTCCTCGTGAAAAATAGGTCTTAGAACCACCTTAGATGAGCTTGCGCGACCCTTGGTTGAGCTGCAGGAGCGACTGATCGAAGCGGAAGACCCCTATTTTGAGCTGAAAAATGGGGGTCTCAGGGCTCTAAAACGCTTGTTTGAGCTTGAAGGAGTGCTCGCACAGCTCACTTTCAATTTTAGCGAAGTTAGATATGCTTGATGGTCAGCTGCATGAAAAAGATGGGAGCTGTGCGACCAGTGGTTCAAAAGTTATGACCCGAGCCGTAAACAAGCTCAAAATGAGGTCCAAAACTGACGAAGTTGCTTCAGTTGGCTTGAAAGTTAACAAAGCTTGCTCGTAGAGCTTCCGGGATAAGCCCATTCGCTTCCTCGTGAAAAATAGGTCTTAGAACCACCTTAGATGAGCTTGCGCGACCCTTGGTTGAGCTGCAGGAGCGACTGATCGAAGCGGAAGACCCCTATTTTGAGCTGAAAAATGGGGGTCTCAGGGCTCTAAAACGCTTGTTTGAGCTTGAAAGAGTGCTCGCACAGCTCACTTTTAATTTTAGCGAAGTTAGATATGCTTGATGGTCAGCTGCATGAAAAAGATGGGAGCTGTGCGACCAGTGGTTCAAAAGTTATGACCCGAGCCGTAAACTCTGTAATTCGATTTTTCAGCTCGAAATTGCAGAAAAACAGCTGTTTAGGCATGAAGGAGTGCTCGCACAGCTAACTTTCAATTTTAGCGTAGAGAGCTCTGTGTGAGGGCTAGTTGGTGTAGAAAGCTCAGTCCAATCGGACCAGTGGTGTAAAAGTTATAGCGCTTTGGCTGAACTGCAATTTTGAGCTCAAAAAGTGACGAAGTTTAGAAGAATGAAATTTCGGGCAACAAAAAATTGTTCAATTTTAATATAATTATAACCGCTGGAAAGCCCTTGAGCATAGCTTTCTAATGGTATATTACAATTTTTTTTACTAAAATTAGTTTAGGTTCCAGCTCGAGTTAAAAATTGACTTTTGCTATTTTTTCAAAAAAAAAAAAAAATTTCACTTCAGTCTCTTGCATTTTTGGTCAACAAAAAATTGTGCGATTCACTTCGGGTAAAAAGCGTTGGAAAGTACATGGGCAGGGCTTTCCGGGCGTGTTTTCAAAAGTTATTTTGAGCAAAAATTGAGCAAATGGTGAGCATTTGAAAAAAAAAAATTTTCCCCAGAAATACTCATTTAGGAGATTTCTGTGTATTATAGGGGGAGGGTAGTAGCGAGAATTTTCAAAAAAATTTTGAAAAATTTCAAAATTTTTGAAAATTTTTTTTTTACTTCCTAACCTCAAAAGCGTATCAGAAAGGCGTAATTTGATGAGACTTGACCACTGGTAAAGTATCATCGCTCGATTTCGCCTCAGTAAGGAGAACCATCCAAGGTTCGAAAAGAACGAAGGTCAGATAGTTTATAACTAGAAAGCAGAACCAAAACTGCCTTAAAGGCTTTGTGTAGTTGAGCAAAGTCTCTTCTCGAGAAGGCTAAGAAAAGCTTGAAAGTGAAGCAATCAGTCGTTGAGCTGTTTGTGAAAAGAAGGATTGGCTTTAGCTAAGGTGCTTCTAAGTACTGCGCATAACTATGAACCGGTGTAAACCAAATCATGCTTGGTGGCTCTTGCATGAGACTGGACTTGGTGCCCCAGTCAAAGTAGCTTGCTTATAGGTATGGTTGGATATGGTTAGCCGTATCAGCACCAGAGGTGCAACAACCGTGCTGTTTAACTAAGTGAGCTGTCGAGTTGAAGTCGTCTTGGTCTCAAAGAAACGTGCTTGGTGGCGCTTGCATAAGCCTGGACTTGGTGCCCCAGGAAAGACTTACTTATAGGTGTAGTTGGATATGGTTTACCGTATCAGTACCAATGGTGCACAACTATGCTGTTTAACTGAGTTAGTCAGAGGACGGCGTTTCCTAAGTCCTCTAGAGTCCAAGATTGCTTTAGCTCGTGAAGGTTCTAATCATGCTTGATGGCTCTTGCATGAGACTGAACTTGGTGCCCCAGTCAAAGTAGCTTGCTTATAGGTATGGTTGGATATGGTTAGCCGTATCAGCACCAGAGGTGCAACAACCGTGCTGTTTAACTAAGTGAGCTGTCGAGATGAAGTCGTCTTGGTCTCAAAGAAACGTGCTTGGTGGCGCTTGCATAAGCCTGGACTTGGTGCCCCAGGAAAGACTTACTTATAGGTGTAGTTGGATATGGTTTACCGTATCAGTACCAATGGTGCACAACTATGCTGTTTAACTGAGTTAGTCAGAGGACGGCCTTTCCTAAGTCCTCTAGAGTCCAAGACTTCTTTAGCTCGTGAAGGTTTAAAATGCTGATAGTAGTAGTTTGTGCGTGGGAAAGGTTGACCTTAGTGTGCCTTTCTGGAAAGGTAGCAGCTTGCAAATCAGGGTTCGGTTTGAAAAAGCTAGCTTCCGAAGTACTTTAAACTGATTGATCCTGTCAGTTGCCATATGCTTGTCTGAAAGACTAAGCCATGCATGTGTAAGTGAAACTTGCAAAAGTGAAACCGCGAATGGCTCATTAAATCAGTTACTATCTAAAAGTTGAGTTACCTGTCAGATGAATAACTGCGGTAACCCTGCAGCTAATGCATGCAGATTGCGTGACTCCGGTCGCGAACTTTTACAAGAATTCACCGAGCGACCTGCTAAGTACGGGCGCATACCGGATGAATCCAAAGTAACTGAAAGATCCCAGATGGCTTAGGCCGGGGGACGCAGCTTCCGAATTTCTGAGCTATCAACCTATGATGGTAGTGTAACGGACTACCATGGTTGTGACGGCTAACGGGGAATCAGGGTTCGATTCCGGAGAGGGAGCCTTAGAAACGGCTACCACATCCAAGGAAGGCAGCAGGCACGCAAATTACCCACTCTCCGCACGAGGAGGTAGTGACGAGAAATAATGATATGAGCCTTAATGGTTTGTAATCAGAATGGAAAGGATGCAAAAGCTCCTTTGATGATCGAGTAGAGGGCAAGTCTGGTGCCAGCAGCCGCGGTAATACCAGCCTCTACAAGCGTATGCAAAAGTTGCTGCGTTTAAAAAGCTCATAGTTGGATCTGTTTGAGTATAACGGTAACATGGTGGTTAGTTAACGCTTTCCACTCGTTACGCTCATCCTTCGCATCGAAGAAATACCTTGCAACTTAAATGTGACGAGGTGTGGAAACGGTGTTTTCACTTTGAGAAAATTAGAGTGTTCAAAGCATCCTTTGGGATTGAATAATCAAGCATGGAATAATGGAGAATGACCCGCGTTTTACTGATGCCGGTGGCTAAAGTGCGGTAATGATTGAAAGGAACAGCCGGGGGCATTTGTATTGCTACGTTAGAGGTGAAATTCTTGGATCGTGGCAAGACAAACTACTGCGAAAGCATTTGCCAAGAATGTTTTCATTAATCAAGAACGAAAGTTAGAGTATTGAAGAGGATTAGATACCCTCGTAATTCTAACCATAAACTATACCAACTTACGATTTGTCAAAGTCTCTTCTGACTTGGCAAGAAATTAACCGGGAAACCAAAGTTTATTGGTTCCGGGGGAAGTATGGTTGCAAAATCGAAACTTAAAGGAATTGACGGAAGGGCACCACCAGGAGTGGAGCCTGCGGCTTAATTTGACTCAACACGGGAAATCTCACCAGGTCCAGACATCTTAAGGATTGACAGATTGATGATCTTTCATGATTATATGGGCGGTGGTGCATGGCCGTTCTTAGTTAGTGGAGTGATCTGTCTGGTTAATTCCGATAACGAACGAGATCTTGATCATCTAAATAGTGCCATTCTCGTTAGAGTATTGGTTACTTCTTAGAGGTACTATGTGCAATTAAATAGCACAAGTGAAGTGAGGCTATAACAGGTCTGTGATGCCCTTAGATGTCCTGGACTGCACGCGCGCTACACTGGTGAATTTAAATTGAGGGATAACCTTGGCCTATATGGTCCGGGTAATCACCTAAAATTCATGAGCGTGAAGGGGATCGAATGTTGTAACTTGCATTCGTGAACCAGGAATTCCTAGTACTCGGTAGTCAACAACTACTGGGGATTACGTCCCTGCCCTTTGTACACACCGCCCGTCGCTACTACTGATTGGATGTTTAAGCAAGAATTGCGGAAGCCCGTCGCTGAGACTTCGGTCCTGGCAATAGGTGGAAGCGGATCGAGCTTAATTGTCTAGAGGAAGTAAAAGTCGTAACAAGGTTTCCGTAGGGGAACCTGCGGAAGGATCAGTGACTAATGCCACTGTTTGAGCGAAGAGCCGGTCAGCTCATTAAATATGACCCGGTACGCAGTAGATCTTTTTGGAGATTTTGCTGAAAGGTGGTGGTGCATAATCAAGAAAGAGTCGGTGGTGCATGAGTGTAAGAGAGACGGTGGTGCATGAGACTGGGGATTGGCTCCCAGTCAAAGTAGCTTGCTCGGTGGTTGATGATAGCAAGAAAGAGTCGGTGGTGCATGAGAGTAAGAGAGACGGTGGTGCATGAGACTGGGGATTGGCTCCCAGTTAAAGTAGCTTGCTCGGTGGTTGATAATAGCAAGGAAGAGTCGGTGGTGCATGTGAGTAAGAGAGACGGTGGTGCATGAGACTGGGGATTGGCTCCCAGTTAAAGTAGCTTGCTCGGTGGTTGATAATAGCAAGGAAGAGTCGGTGGTGCATGATAGCATGATGTTCCTTCATGGTTCATCTAAGAGTTGGTCTAGCTAAGGTTAGATTGGCTCAAGGTAGTCCTTAATGGATCACCTTAGATTCCCGAAAGATAATTCAAAGAGAGTTGACCTGATGCAAGTTAGGTTAACTCAAGGTGATCCTTGTTGGTGATCCTTAGTATGATGGTGGTGCATTAGCAAGAAAAACGGTGGTGCATGATAGCTTGAGACTGGGGATGGGCTCCCAGTCAAAGTAGCTTGCTCGGTGTGGAAGATAGCAAGTGAGAGTCAGTGGTGCATTATAGCAAGAGAGAAGGTAGCCAAATGTCTCGTCATTGTTGACGCCAAAATCAGGTAGCCAAATGCCTCGTCATTTTTGACGCCAAAAGCAGGTAGCCAAATGCCTCGTCATTTTTGACGCCAAAAGCAGGTAGCCAAATGCCTCGTCATTGTTGACGCCAAAAGCAGGTAGCTAAATGCCTCGTCATTGTTGACGCCAAAAGGAAGTCGCTCAAACTTGGGTATTCTGTTGATCAAAAAGCTGTTTAGATGGTAGCTTAGGAGTAACTTCTCCTAGATAAGCTTGTTTGTTGGTCGTTTAAACAGTGTACGATTTTCAGTTTGCTTTCGTTAGAGAAAGACTGAGGAAAGCGAAGGCCCGAATGCTTAAGAACAGGGTGATCTATGCTTGGGTAATCACACTTAGTACGAGAGGAACAGTGTGTTCAGTTCCCTGGTTTCAAGCGTCTGCCTGAGAAGGCGGATGCGAAGCTACAATTGATGACCTAAAGCGTAGATTGAATTGCTCTATCTGCATCATGAAAATTGCCTTTAATGGTTTAAATTGGCAGTATCAAGTATATTGATGCTGTTGACCCCGATGTCAGATAGGAATGCAATCCCCCATTGATGATGGGAGGTCGCTCGAACTTGGGTATTCTGTTGATCAAAGAGCTGTTTAGATGTAGTACCGGTGTGATACATGTGATTGCATTGAGAGAGCGTTTAAACAGTGTTCGATCTTCAGTTTGCCTTCGTAAGAGTAAGACTGAGAAAAGCGAGGGCCCAAACGCTCAAAAACAGGGTGATCTATGCTTGGGTAACACTTAGTACGAGAGGAACAGTGTGTTCAGTTCCCTGGTTTCAAGCGTCTGCCTGAGAAGGCGGATGCGAAGCTACAATTGATGACCTAAAGCGTAGATTGAATTGCTCTATCTGCATCATGAAAATTGCCTTTAATGGTTTAAATTGGCAGTATCAAGTATATTGATGCTGTTGACCCCGATGTCAGATAGGAATGCAATCCCCCATTGATGATGGGAGGTCACTCAAACTTGGGTATTCTGTTGATCAAAGAGCTGTTCAGATGTAGTACCGGTGTGATACATGTGATTGCATTGAGAGCGCGTTTAAACAGTGTTCGATCTTCAGTTTGCCGTTGTAAGAGAAAGACTGAGGAAAGCGAAGGCCCAAATGCTTAAGAACAGGGTGGTCCAGACAGCTCAAAGTCCGACTGCGGTTGGCTTTGTTCTAATCGAGTGAACACTTACTTTTGGAGAAATCCGATCGTAGGAGTGATCAGTCTTCGGATTGATCCGGTTCTTTTACTGGTGTATCTGTCAGATCCTTAGGGACTGGATAGAACACTTAAGCAAGTCGCTCGAACTTGGGTATTCTGTTGATCAAAGAGCTGTTCAGATGTAGTACCGGTGTGATACATGTGATTGCATTGAGAGCGCGTTTAAACAGTGTTCGATCTTCAGTTTGCCGTTGTAAGAGAAAGACTGAGGAAAGCGAAGGCCCAAATGCTTAAGAACAGGGTGGTCCAGACAGCTCAAAGTCCGACTGCGGTTGGCTTTGTTCTAATCGAGTGAACACTTACTTTTGGAGAAATCCGATCGTAGGAGTGATCAGTCTTCGGATTGATCCGGTTCTTTTACTGGTGTATCTGTCAGATCCTTAGGGACTGGATAGAACACTTAAGCAAGTCGCTCGAACTTGGGTATTCTGTTGATCAAAGAGCTGTTCAGATGTAGTACCGGTGTGATACATGTGATTGCATTGAGAGCGCGTTTAAACAGTGTTCGATCTTCAGTTTGCCGTTGTAAGAGAAAGACTGAGGAAAGCGAAGGCCCAAATGCTTAAGAACAGGGTGGTCCAGACAGCTCAAAGTCCGACTGCGGTTGGCTTTGTTCTAATCGAGTGAACACTTACTTTTGGAGAAATCCGATCGTAGGAGTGATCAGTCTTCGGATTGATCCGGTTCTTTTACTGGTGTATCTGTCAGATCCTTAGGGACTGGATAGAACACTTAAGCAAGTCGCTCGAACTTGGGTATTCTGTTGATCAAAGAGCTGTTCAGATGTAGTACCGGTGTGATACATGTGATTGCATTGAGAGCGCGTTTAAACAGTGTTCGATCTTCAGTTTGCCGTTGTAAGAGAAAGACTGAGGAAAGCGAAGGCCCAAATGCTTAAGAACAGGGTGGTCCAGACAGCTCAAAGTCCGACTGCGGTTGGCTTTGTTCTAATCGAGTGAACACTTACTTTTGGAGAAATCCGATCGTAGGA
Organism: Symsagittifera roscoffensis; assembly: GCF_963678635.1. Classification (NCBI taxonomy): domain Eukaryota; kingdom Metazoa; phylum Xenacoelomorpha; order Acoela; family Convolutidae; genus Symsagittifera; species Symsagittifera roscoffensis. Next base: position 66,437 of record NW_026971694.1, on the reverse strand, counting down.
GTGATCAGTCTTCGGATTGATCCGGTTCTTTTACTGGTGTATCTGTCAGATCCTTAGGGACTGAATAGAACACTTAAGCAAGTCGCTCGAACTTGGGTATTCTGTTGATCAAAGAGCTGTTCAGATGTAGTACCGGTGTGATACATGTGATTGCATTGAGAGCGCGTTTAAACAGTGTTCGATCTTCAGTTTGCCGTTGTAAGAGAAAGACTGAGGAAAGCGAAGGCCCAAATGCTTAAGAACAGGGTGGTCCAGACAGCTCAAAGTCCGACTGCGGTTGGCTTTGTTCTAATCGAGTGAACACTTACTTTTGGAGAAATCCGATCGTAGGAGTGATCAGTCTTCGGATTGATCCGGTTCTTTTACTGGTGTATCTGTCAGATCCTTAGGGACTGGATAGAACACTTAAGCAAGTCGCTCGAACTTGGGTATTCTGTTGATCAAAGAGCTGTTCAGATGTAGTACCGGTGTGATACATGTGATTGCATTGAGAGCGCGTTTAAACAGTGTTCGATCTTCAGTTTGCCGTTGTAAGAGAAAGACTGAGGAAAGCGAAGGCCCAAATGCTAAAAAACAGGGTGGTCGAGACAGCTCAAAGTCCGACTGCGGTTGGCTTTGTTCTAAATCAAACCAGTGCTAGATGGTCGAAAAACAACCTTCAACGGGGGATCACTAGGCTCGCTTTACGAGGAGGAGCACAGCTATATGTGTTAATTCAGTAAGAATCGCAAGATTTGTTTACTGACCTCTCTAACGCAAAAGGCGGTCTCAGCTTCGGCTGTTGATCGCGTCCGAATCAGGGTTATTTGAAATCGATTGAACGCTTACTTTTGGAGAAATCTGAGGGTAAGAGCGATCTGTCTTCGGATTGGTCCGTTCTTTTGCTGGTGTATCTACGAGATCCTTCGGGATTGGTTAGAACACTTAAATCAAGTCGCTCAAACTTGGGTATTCTGTTGATCAAAGAGCTGTTCAGATGTAGTACCGGTGTGATACATGTGATTGCATTGAGAGCGCGTTTAAACAGTGTTCGATCTTCAGTTTGCCTAAGCTAGAGTGATAAACTCCTGCACATTACTACTTCGGTAGTTTTATGGATGCTTGAGTGCCTTTAAATCGTAACCTGATTTGGACGAGAGAACCCCCTGAACTTAAGCATATCAGTAAGGGGAGGAAAAGAAATCAACCGAGAATCCCTTAGTAATGGCGAATGAACAGGGAAAAGCTCATCGGGAAGAGGAGTGGTAACACTCCTCGGTGTCCGGTATGGTTTGCTGCCTGGCTTGTTGACTTGACTGGATGTCTATTGGAAAATAGCATCAAAGAGGGTAAAAATCCCGTAACAGTCTTGTTATAACTTGTCGACGGCGCATTCCTATGAGTAGAGTTGTTTGAAAGTGCAACTCGAAGCTGGAGATATGTCTCTCCAAAAGCTAATTATAAAGCGAGACCGATAGCAAACAAGTACCGTGAGGGAAAGTTGAAAAGCACTCTGAAGAGAGAGTGAAAAGTACGTGAAACCGTTGAAGGAGAACTGGAGTGAGCGTTATCATGCCCAATGTCTTGAACTTGATTCTAGACCACCGGGTAGTGTTGTTAAAGTCTTTTGGTGATCATTGTTAAAGATGCGAGCTATTTGTTTTCTTCGGATTTCAAATTTGTTGTGTCTTGACTAAATGAGATAAAGTTTTATCTCTTTTGTTTGCCTGTCTGACCTTAACATCCCAATCAATGCTCTCTACAGCCCGTCTTGAAACACGGACCAAGGAGTGTGAGTTGCTTGCAAGTGCTGTCGCTGTTTGAAAGCGTACACGCGTAATGAAAGTGAACGGTGTAACTTTTATGAGTTGCATTAACTTTTGTGGTGAGAGCGTCAAAGCGATGTCTCGCAACCACGGACGGTTATGTTGCTAAAACATGACTGATCCAGAGCAAGTAGCACACGACCCGAAAGATGGTGATCTATGCTTGGGCAGGGTGAAGCCACGGGAAACCATGGTGGAAGCCCGAAGCGGTTCTGACGTGCAAATCGATCGTCTGACCTGAGCATAGGGGCGAAAGACTAATCGAACCATCTAGTAGCTGGTTTCCTCCGAAGTTTCCCTCAGGATAGCAAAAGCTTAAGCAAGATTGAAAAATCTTCGCTGTGCAATTTCATCGGTTAAAGCGAATGATTAGAGGACTGGGGGAAAACTTTTCCTTCACCTATTCTCAAACTATAAATCGGTGAGATGTTCTTGTGACTTAATTGCACTTGAACTTTGAATGCGAGCTTTTTGTGGGCCGCTTTTGGTAAGCAGAACCGGCGATGTGGGATGAACCAAAAGTTGGGTTAAGGCGCCTAACTACTTGCTCATGAGTCACCACAAAAGGTGTTGATTGATATTGACAGCAGGACGGTGGTCATGGAAGTTGAAAACCGCTAAGGAATGTGTAACAACTCACCTGCCGAATCAATCAGCCCTGAAAATGGATGGCACTAGAGCTCGTGGCCTATACCTGACCATGAACATCAGATTCTGGCTTCGGCTGGATGCTTAAGACTGGTTTAGAACTGGTCTTAAAGTATGTTCATGTGTAGGAGGACGCATTGGTTGCGCAAAAGTGTATACGTGAGTATATGCTCGAAGCGGCCAATGGAGCAGATCTTGGTGGAAGTAGCAAGTACTCAAATGAGAACTTTGAGGACTGAAGCGGGAAAGGTTTTCATGTGAACAGCATTTGCACATGAGTTAGTCGATTCTAAAAGACAGGCTAAGGCCAAAGTCTTGAATAGTGGTTTTTTGAAAACTGCTGAGTCTCGAAAGAGCATCGGGTTAAAATTCCCGAACTTACTCTCTTGGCATTACGACGGCAACGTCATCTCAGTCGAATTTAGTCATTGGGACCTTGGGGAAGAGTTATCTTTTCTTTATAACATGCAGTAGAGACCTTGGAATTGAATCAATCAGAGATAAGGCTCGAACCATGAAAGAGTGTTTCAGCATTTGAAGCATCCCAATTGTTCCTGGTGGCACGTAAAAATTCGGCCCAGCTAATGTCAGGAGAGTGAATCGTACCAATTACCGCATCAGGTCCCCAAGGTGAAAAGCCTCTGGTCTTGGAACAGTGTAGATAAGGGAAGTCGGCAAAATTGATCCGTACCTTCGGAAGAAGGATTGGCTCTGAGGAATGGGTGTGACAAGCCTTTAGCTTGAAGTCTCGATATGCTAAAGCGTACGATGGCTCTTCGGAGTTGTTGGCGTTTGGCGCATCGATGATGGATATGCTTTAGGTCAAATCTGTCGCACATTAAACGTTCAAACTCTGAACTGGTTTGGACAAGGGGAATCCGACTGTTTAATTAAAACAAAGCATTGCGATGGCTGGTGAAACGGTTCTGACGCAATGTGATTTCTGCCCAGTGCTCTGAATGTCAAAGTGAAGAAATTCAAATAAGCGCGGGTAAACGGCGGGAGTAACTATGACTCTCTTAAGGTAGCCAAATGCCTCGTCATCTAATTAGTGACGCGCATGAATGGATTAACGAGATTCCTACTGTCCCTATCTACCATCCAGCGAAACCACAGCTTTGGGAACGGGCAAAGCCTAATCAGTGGGGAAAGAAGACCCTGTTGAGGGTGACCTGCGCCCAACGGGACCAAGGAGGGACCAAACTGAAATCGGCCTGAAATCCACCCCCGATTGTCAAAATGAGTATTTAACGATGGAAAACTTTGAGGGTCTTCTTTTTGAACATGAAAAACCAAAAAAAAAATGAAAAAAAACATTTTTTTTTGAATTTTTGAAAAAATGACTCCTTGTGTCACCCGAAAAAAACGGGACCAAGACGGGACCAAGACGGGACCAAAAAATCTAACTTTTTGTTCAGTGCTTGGATTGATGTGAAAACGATTTCTAACAGACAGGTATGACTTGTAATCACTAGGAAAAGAGTTTTCAATCAAAAAAAAATAATTTTTCTGGACTCTGTGATGGTTCAGTTTTGGTCCCGTTTTGGCAAAACGGGACCAAGACGGGACCAAAAAATCTAACTTTTTGTTCAGTGCTTGGATTGATGTGAAAACGATTTCTAACAGACAGGTATGACTTGTAATCACTAGGAAAAGAGTTTTCAATCAAAAAAAATAATTTTTCTGGATTCTGTGATGGTTCAGTTTTGGTCCCGTTTTGGCAAAACGGGACCAAGACGGGACCAAAAAATCTAACTTTTTGTTCAGTGCTTGGATTGATGTGAAAACAATTTCTAACAGACAGGTATGACTTGTAATCACTAGGAAAAGAATTTTCAATCAAAAAAAATAGTTTTTCTGGATCCTGTGGTGGTTCAGCTTTGGTCCCGTTTTGGCAAAACGGGACCAAGACGGGACCAAAAAATCTAACTTTTTGTTCAGTGCTTGGATTGATGTGAAAACAATTTCTAACAGACAGGTATGACTTGTAATCACTAGGAAAAGAGTTTTCAATCAAAAAAACTAATTTTTCGGGATTCTGCGCTGGTTCAGTTTTGGTCCCGTTTCAAGAAAACGGGACCACGTCGGGACCAAAAAACCTAATTGTTTGTTCATGTGTCGGATTGATGTCAAAAAAGTTCCTAACAGACAGATATGATGTGTAGACGCTAGAAAAAAAGATTTTCAATCAAAAAACTTAGAATTTCGGGAGTGCTAAGGGAGTTCAGATTTGGTCCCGTTTTCGGGAAAAGGGAGCAAAATCGGGACCAAACTGAAACCAAATGAAAAAAACTTGAATTGTTTTGCAAATTATTGCAGATATCAATATAGGGTATCTGAGCATATTTTCAACATTTTTCAACAAAAAAATTGCAATTGTCATGGAAACTACACATTTTTTGATCCCGTTTTCGGGAAACGGGACCAGATAGGGACCAAAAAATCTAACTTTTTGTATAGTGGTTGAATTGATGTATAAACTGTTTAAAACAGATAGGTATGACTTGTAGACACTAGAAAAACCTTTTTCAACCAAAAAAAAGAACAATTTCGGGATTCTGGGGTTGTTCAGTTTTGGTCCCGTTTTCGGGAAAAGGGACCAAAAATAGGACCAAACTAAAACATAGTGAAAAAAAATTGAATTGTCTAGCAATTGTTTTTGTATAGCGGTTTAGGGTATGTGGGCACATGTTCAACAATTTTCGACAAAAAAAATGCAATTTTCATGGGTACTAGACATTTTTTGGTCCCGTTTTCGGGAAACGGGACCAGAACGGGACCAAAAAACCTAACTTTTTGTTTAATGATTGAATTGATGTAAAAACTGTTTGAAACAGATAGGTATGACTTGTAGACACTAGGAAAACCTCTTTCAATCAAAAAAAGAACAATTTCGGGATTCTGTGGTGGTTCAGTTTTGGTCCCGTTTTCGGGAAAAGAGAACAAAAACGGGACCAAACTAAAACATAGTGAAAAAAACTTGAATTGTTAAGCAAATGTCTTCGTATAGTGATTTAGGGTATATGCACACATGTTCAACATTTTTCCACAAAAAAAAATACAATTTTCATGGGTACTAGACATTTTTTGGTCCCGTTTTCGGGAAACGGGACCAGATAGGGACCAAAAATTCTAACTTTTTGTTTAGTGGTTGAATTGATGTAAAAACTGTTTAAAACAGATAGGTATGACTTGTAGACACTAGAAAAACCTCTTTCAATCAAAAAAAGAACAATTTCGGGATTCTCTGGTGGTTCAGTTTTGGTCCCGTTTTCGGGAAAAGAAAATAAAAACGGGACCAAACTAAAACTTAGTGAAAAAAACTTGAATTGTCTAGCAATTGTTTTTGTATAGCGGTTTAGGGTATGTGGGCACATGTTCAACAATTTTCCACAAAAAAATTGCAATTTTCATTCGTACTAGACATTTTTTGGTCCCGTTTTCGGGAAACGGGACCAGATAGGGACCAAAAAAACTAACTTTTTGTTCAGTGGTTGAATTGATGTAAAAACTGTTTAAAACAGATAGGTATGACTTGCAGACACTAGAAAAACCTCTTTCAATCAAAAAAAGAACAATTTCGGGATTTTCTGGTGGTTCAGTTTTGGTCCCGTTTTCGGGAAAAGAAAATAAAAACGGGACCAAACTAAAACTTAGTGAAAAAAACTTGAATTGTTTAGCAAATGTTTTCGTATAGCGGTTTAGGGTATATGGACACATGTTCAACATTTTTCCACAAAAAAAATACAATTTTCATGGGTTCTAGACATTTTTTGGTCCCGTTTTCGGGAAACGGGACCAGATAGGGACCAAAAATTCTAACTTTTTGTTAAGTGGTTGAATTGATGTAAAAGCTGTTTAAAATAGATAGGTATGACTTGTAGACACTAGAAAAACCTCTTTAAATCAAAAAAAGATCAATTTCGGGATTCTGTGGTGGTTCAGTTTTGGTCCCGTTTTCGGGAAAAGAGAACAAAAACGGGACCAAACTAAAACATAGTGAAAAAAACTTGAATTGTTAGGCAAATGTTTTCGTATGGTGATTTAGGGTATATGTGCACATGTTCAACAATTTTCCACAAAAAAAATGCAATTTTCATGCGTACTAGACATTTTTTGGTCCCGTTTTCGGGAAACGGGACCAGATAGGGACCAAAAAATCTAACTTTTTGTTTAGTGGTTGAATTGATGTAAAAACTGTTTAAAACAGATAGGTATGACTTGCAGACACTAGAAAAACCTCTTTCAATCAAAAAAAGAACAATTTCGGGATTCTGTGGTGGTTCATTTTTGGTCCTGTTTTCGGGAAAAGAAAATATAAAAACGGGACCAAACTAAATCTTAGTGAAAAAAACTTGAATTGTTTAGCAAATGTTTTCGTATAGCGGTTTAGGGTATGTGGGCACATGTTCAACAATTTTCTACAAAAAAAATGCAATTTTCATGGGTACAAGACATTTTTTGGTCCCGTTTTCGGGAAACGGGACCAGAACGGGACCAAAAAATCTAACTTTTTGTTAAGCGGTTGAATTGATGTAAAAACTGTTTAAAACAGATAGGTATGACTTGTAGACACTAGAAAAACCTCTTTAGATCAAAAAAAGATCAATTTCGGGATTCTGTGGTGGTTCAGTTTTGGTCCCGTTTTCGGGAAAAGAGAACAAAAACGGGACCAAACTAAAACATAGTGAAAAAAACTTGAATTGTTAGGCAAATGTTTTCGTATGGTGATTTAGGGTATATGTGCACATGTTCAACAATTTTCCACAAAAAAAATGCAATTTTCATGCGTACTAGACATTTTTTGGTCCCGTTTTCGGGAAACGGGACCAGATAGGGACCAAAAAATCTAACTTTTTGTTTAGTGGTTGAATTGATGTAAAAACTGTTTAAAACAGATAGGTATGACTTGTAGACACTAGAAAAACCTCTTTCAATCAAAAAAAGATCAATTTCGGGACTCTGTGGTGGTTCAGTTTTGGTCCCGTTTTCGGGAAAAGAAAATAAAAACGGGACCAAACTAAAACTTAGTGAAAAAAAACTTGAATTGTTTAGCAAATGTTTTCGTATAGCGGTTTAGGGTATATGGACACATGTTCAACATTTTTCCACAAAAAAATACAATTTTCATGGGTACTAGACATTTTTTGGTCCCGTTTTCGGGAAACGGGACCAGATAGGGACCAAAAATTCTAACTTTTTGTTTAGTGGCTGAATTGATGTAAAAACTGTTTAAAACAGATAGGTATGACTTGTAGACACTAGAAAAACCTCTTTCAATCAAAAAAAGATCAATTTCGGGATTCTGTGGTGGTTCAGTTTTGGTCCCGTTTTCGGGAAAAGAGAACAAAAACGGGACCAAACTAAAACATAGTGAAAAAAACTTGAATTGTTAGGCAAATGTTTTCGTATGGTGATTTAGGGTATATGTGCACATGTTCAACAATTTTCCACAAAAAAAATGCAATTTTCATGCGTACTAGACATTTTTTGGTCCCGTTTTCGGGAAACGGGACCAGATAGGGACCAAAAAATCTAACTTTTTGTTTAGTGGTTGAATTGATGTAAAAACTGTTTAAAACAGATAGGTATGACTTGTAGACACCAGAAAAACCTCTTTCAATCAAAAAAAGATCAATTTCGGGATTCTGTGGTGGTTCAGTTTTGGTCCCGTTTTCGGGAAAAGAGAACAAAAACGGGACCAAACCAAAACATAGTGAAAAAAACTTGAATTGTTAAGCAAATGTTTTCGTATGGTGATTTAGGGTATATGTGCACATGTTCAACAATTTTCCACAAAAAAATGCAATTTTCATGCGTACTAGACATTTTTTGGTCCCGTTTTCGGGAAACGGGACCAGATAGGGACCAAAAAATCTAACTTTTTGTTTAGTGGTTGAATTGATGTAAAAACTGTTTAAAACAGATAGGTATGACTTGCAGACACTAGAAAAACCTCTTTCAATCAAAAAAAGAACAATTTCGGGATTCTGTGGTGGTTCAGTTTTGGTCCCGTTTTCGGGAAAAGAAAATAAAAACGGGACCAAACTAAAACTTAGTGAAAAAAACTTGAATTGTTTAGCAAATGTTTTCGTATAGCGGTTATGGGTATGTGGGCACATGTTCAACAATTTTTCACAAAAAAAAATGCAATTTTCATGGGTACTAGACATTTTTTGGTCCCGTTTTCGGGAAACGGGACCAGAACGGGACCAAAAAATCTAACTTTTTGTTTGATGGTTGAATTGGTGTAAAAACTGTTTAAAACAGATAGGTATGACTTGCAGACACTAGAAAAACCTCTTTCAATCAAAAAAAGAACAATTTCGGGATTCTGTGGTGGTTCAGTTTTGGTCCCGTTTTCGGGAAAAGAAAATAAAAACGGGACCAAACTAAAACTTAGTGAAAAAAACTTCAATTGTTTAGCAAAAGTTTTCGTATAGCGGTTATGGGTATGTGGGCACATGTTCAACAATTTTCCACAAAAAAAATGCAATTTTCATGGGTACTAGACATTTTTTGGTCCCGTTTTCGGGAAACGGGACCAGAACGGGACCAAAAAATCTAACTTTTTGTTTGATGGTTGAATTGATGTAAAAACTGTTTAAAACAGATAGGTATGACTTGCAGACACTAGAAAAACCTCTTTCAATCAAAAAAAGAACAATTTCGGGATTCTGTGGTGGTTCAGTTTTGGTCCCGTTTTCGGGAAAAGAAAATAAAAACGGGACCAAACTAAAACTTAGTGAAAAAAACTTGAATTGTTTAGCAAATGTTTTCGTATAGCGGTTATGGGTATGCGGGCACATGTTCAACAATTTTCCACAAAAAAAATGCAATTTTCATGGGTACTAGACATTTTTTGGTCCCGTTTTCGGGAAACGGGACCAGAACGGGACCAAAAAATCTAACTTTTTGTTTGATGGTTGAATTGATGTAAAAACTGTTTAAAACAGATAGGTATGACTTGCGGACACTAGAAAAACCTCTTTCAATCGAAAAAAGAACAATTTCGGGATTCTGTGGTGGTTCAGTTTTGGTCCCGTTTTCGGGAAAAGAAAATAAAAACGGGACCAAAGTAAAACATAGTGAAAAAAACTTGAATTGTTTAGCAAATGTTTTCGTATAGCGGTTATGGGTATGTGGGCACATGTTCAACAGTTTTCCACAAAAAAAATGCAATTTTCATGGGTACTAGACATTTTTTGGTCCCGTTTTAGGGAAACGGGACCAGAACGGGACCAAAAATTCTAACTTTTTGTTTGATGGTTGAATTGATGTAAAAACTGTTTAAAACAGATAGGTATGACTTGCAGACACTAGAAAAACCTCTTTCAATCAAAAAAAGAACAATTTCGGGATTCTGTGGTGGTTCAGTTTTGGTCCCGTTTTCGGGAAAAGAAAATAAAAACGGGACCAAACTAAAACTTAGTGAAAAAAACTTGAATTGCTTAGCAAATGTTTTCGTATAGCGATTTAGGGTATATGGGCACACGTTCAACAATTTTCCACAAAAAAAAATGCGATTTTCATGGGTACTAGACATTTTTTGGTCCCGTTTTCGGGAAACGGGACAGATAGGGAACAAGAAATCTAACATTTTGTTTAGTGGTTGAATTGATGTAAAAACTGTTTAAAACAGATAGGTATGACTTGTAGACACAAGAAAAACCTCTTTCAATCAAAAAAAGAACAATTTCGGGATTCTGTGGTGGTTCAGTTTTGGTCCCGTTTTCGGGAAAAGGGAATAAAAACGAGACCAAACTAAAACAGTGAAAAAAAACAATGAATTGTTCAGCAAATGTTTTCGTATAGCGATTTAGGGTAAATGGGCACATGTTCAACAATTTTCCTCAAAAAAATGCAATTTTCATGGGTACTAGACATTTTTTGGTGCTGTTTTCGGGAAACAGGACCAGAACGGGACCAAAAAACCTAACTTTTTGTTTAGTGGTTGAATTGCTGTAAAAACGGTTTAAAACAGATAGAAATGACTTCTAGACACTAGAAAAATATATTTCAATCAAAAAAAGAAGCTTTTTGGGATATTGTGAGGGTTCAGTTTTGGTCCCGTTTTCGGGAAGCGGGACCAAAAAGGGGACCAATTAATATCTTATTGAATAACACTTGAGTTGCTTTGCAAACCATTTCGGATAGTTGTTTCTGGTATCTGAACAAATTAACGAGCTTTTTGTATCACAAAACTCTCAGTGATTCTTCGAGGAATTAGATTTGGTCCCGTTTTTCGGGGTGACACAGTATCCCGAATTCGGTATGGTGAGTCATCCCAAACTATTAATCTGAAAACCGAAGTTTATTTGACTTGTTTTGAATTAAATAGTGTTTTCAGTCAATAATAAAAACAATTAATTACAGAAATATGCTTTTTTTTCAGCTAAAACCCAAATCTAGTTCCCTTTGGTTAAACGGGATCAAAACGGGACCAAAAAATCTAACTTTTGTTCAGCAGTTGAATTGCTGTAAAAATGGTTTTAAACAGCTACATTTGACTTGTAGACAGTAGACAAAGATCTTTCAAAAAAATATATAACAATTTCTGGATTCTGCGGAGGTTCTGTTTTGGTCTCGTATTCGGGAAAAGGGACCAAAAACGGGACCAAACCAACTCTAATTTAAAAACACCTGAAAAACTAAGCAACCGTTTTCGGATGGGAATTTAGGGTTATTGGGTACAATTTCAACAACTCTCCAGGGAAAACTTGCAGTTTTCATGAAAACTAAACATTTTTTGGGCCCGTTTTTGGGAAATAGGACCAAAACGGGACCAAAAATGTGAACTTTTTGTTCAGTGATTGAACTGCTGTAAAAACGGTTTAAAACAGATAGATATGACTTGTAGACACTAGAAAAACATATTTCAATCAAAAAAATAACCTTTTGGGATATTGTGAGGGTTCAGTTTTGGTCCCGTTTTCGTGAAGCGGGGCCAAAAAGGGGACCAATTAATATCTTACTGAATAACACTTGAGTTGCTTTGCAAACCACTTCGGATAGTTGTTTCTGGTATCTGAACACATTAACGAGCTTTTTTATCACAAAACTCTCAGTGATTCTTCGAGGAATTAGATTTGGTCCCGTTTTTCGGGGTGACACAGTATCCCGAATTCGGTATGGTGAGTCATCCCAAACTATTAATCTGAAAACCGAAGTTTATTTGACTTGTTTTGAATTAAATAGTGCTTTCAGTCAATAATAAAAACAATTAATTACAGAAATATGCTTTTTTTTCAGCTAAAACCCAAATCTAGTTCCCTTTTGGTTAAACGGGATCAAAACGGGACCAAAAAATCTAACTTTTTGTTCAGTAGTTGAATTGCTGTAAAACTGGTTTTAAACAGCTACAATTGACTTTTAGACAGTAGAAAAAGATCTTTCAAGAAAAAAATAACAATTTCTGGATTCTGCGGAGGTTCTGTTTTGGTCTCGTTTTCGGGAAAAGGGACCAAAAACGGGACCAAACCAACTCTAATTGAAAAACACCTGAAAAACTACGCAACCGTTTTCGGATGGGAATTTAGGGTTATTGGGTACATTTTCAACAACTTTCCAGGGAAAACTTGCAATTTTCATGACAATTAAACGTTTTTTGATCCCGTTTTTGGGAAATGGGACCAAAACGGGACCAAAAAACTGAACTTTTTGTTCAGTGGTTGAACTGCTGTAAAAACGGTTTAAAACAGTTATATATGACTTGTAGACACTAGAAAAATGTATTTCAATCAAAAAAAGAACCTTTTGGGATATTGTGAGGGTTCAGTTTTGGTCCCGTTTTCGGGAAGCGGGACCAAAAAGGGGACCAATTATTATCTTATTGAATAACACTTGAGTTGCTTTGCAAACTATTTCGGATAGTTGGTTCTGGTATCTGAACAAATTAACGAGCTTTTTGTATCACAAAAGTCTCAGTGATTCTTCGAGGAATTAGATTTGGTCCCGTTTTTCGGGGTGACACAGTATCCCGAATTCGGTATGGTGAGTCATCCCAAACTATTACTCTGAAAACCGAAGTTTATTTGACTTGTTTTGAATTAAATGGTGTTTTCAGTCACTAATAAAAAGAATTAATTACATAAATATTCTTTTTTTTCAGCTAAAACCCAAATCTTGTTCCCTTTTGGTTAAACGGGATCAAAACGGGACCAAAAAATCTAACTTTTTGTTCAGTAGTTGAATTGCTGTAAAAATGGTTTTAAACAGCTACATTTGACTTGTAGACAGTAGAAAAAGATCTTTCAAGAAAAAAAAACAATTTCTGGATTCTGCGGAGGTTCTGTTTTGGTCTCATTTTTGGGAAAAGGGACCAAAAACGGGACCAAACCAACTCTAATTGAAAAACACCTGAAAAACTACGCAACAGTTTTCGGATGGGAATTTAGGGTTATTGGGTACATTTTCAACAACTTTCCAGGGAAAACTTGCAATTTTCATGACAATTAAACGTTTTTTGGTCCCGTTTTTGGGAAATGGGACCAAAACGGGACCAAAAAACTGAAATTTTTGTTCAGTGGTTGAACTGCTGTAAAAACGGTTTAAAACAGTTATATATGACTTGTAGACACTAGAAAAACATATTTCAATCAAAAAAAGAACCTTTTGGGATATTGTGAGGGTTCAGTTTTGGTCCCGTTTTCGGGAAGCGGGACCAAAAAGGGGACCAATTATTATCTTATTGAATAACACTTGAGTTGCTTTGCAAACTATTTCGGATAGTTGTTTCTGGTATCTGAACAAATTAACGAGCTTTTTGTATCACAAAATTCTCAGTGATTCTTCGAGGAATTAGATTTGGTCCCGTTTTTCGGGGTGACACAGTATCCCGAATTCGGTATGGTGAGTCATCCCAAACTATTACTCTGAAAACCGAAGTTTATTTGACTTGTTTTGAATTAAATGGTGTTTTCAGTCAATAATAAATAGAATTAAATACATAAATATTCTTTTTTTTTCAGCTAAAACCCAAATCTTGTTCCCTTTTGGTTAAACGGGATCAAAACGGGACCAAAAAATCTAACTTTTTGGTCAGTAGTTGAATTGCTGTAAAAATGGTTTTAAACAGCTACATTTGACTTGTAGACAGTAGAAAAAGATCTTTCAAGAAAAAAAACAATTTCTGGATTCTGCGGAGGTTCTGTTTTGGTCTCGTTTTTGTGAAAAGGGACCAAAAACGGGACCAACCCAACTCTAAAAGAAAAACCCCCTTGAAAAACTACGCAACCTTTTTCGGATGGCCCTTTAGGGTTATTGGGTACACTTTCAACAACTTTCCAGGAAAAACTTGCAATTTTCATGAAAACTAAACATTTTTTGGTCCCGTTTTTGGGAAATGGGACCAAAACGGGACCAAAAAACTGAACTTTTTGTTCAGTGGTTGAACTGCTGTAAAAACGGTTTAAAACAGATAGATATGACTTGTAGACACTAGAAGAATATATTTCAATCAAAAAACTTAGAATTTCGGGATGCTAGAGGGGTTCAGATTTGGTCCCGTTTTTGGGAAAAGGGAGCAAAATTGGGACCAAACTGAAACTAAATGAAAAAAACTTGAATTGTTTTGCAAATTATTGCAGATAGCTATATAGGGTATCTGGGCATATTTTCAACATTTTTCCACAAAAAAACTGCAATTGTCATGGAAACTACACATTTTTTGATCCCGTTTTCGGGAAACGGGACCAGATAGGGTACCAATTAATATCTTTTTGAATAACACATGAGTTGCTTTGCAAACCATTTCGGATAGTTGTTTCTGGTATCTGAACAAATTAAGGAGCTTTTTGTATCACAAAATTCTCAGTGATTCTTCGAGGAATTGGATTTGGTCCCGTTTTTCGGGGTGACACAGTATCCCGAATTCGGTATGGTGAGTCATCCCAAACTATTACTCTGAAAACCGAAGTTTACTTGACTTGTTTTGAATTAAATGGTGTTTTCAGTCAATAATAAAAAGAATTAATTACAGAAATCAGAATTTTTTTCAGCTAAAACCCAAATCTAGTTCCCTTTTGGTTAAACGGGATCAAAACGGGACCAAAAAATCTAACTTTTTGTTCAGTAGTTGAATTGCTGTAAAAATGGTTTTAAACAGCTACATTTGACGTGTAGACAGTAGAAAAAGATCTTTCAAGAAAAAAATAACAATTTCTGGATTTTGCGGAGGTTCTGCTTTGGTCTCGTTGTTGGGAAAAGGGACCAAACCAACTCTAAATGAAAAACACCTGAAAAACTACGCAACCGTTTTCGGCTGGCAATTTAGGGTTATTGGTACACTTTCAACAACTTTCCAGGAAAAACTTGCAATTTTCATGACAATTAAACGTTTTTTGGTCCCGTTTTTGGGAAATGGGACCAAAACGGGACCAAAAGTTTGAACTTTTTGTTCAGTGGTTGAACTGCTGTATAAACGGTTTAAAACAGATAGAGATGACTTTTAGACACTAGAAAAATATATTTCATTCAAAAAAGAACCTTTTTGGAATAATGTGAGCGTTCAATTTTGGTCCCGTTTTCGGGAAGCGGGACCAAAAAGGGGACCAACTAATATCTTATTGAATAACATTTGAGTTGCTTTGCAAACCATTTCGGATAGTTGTTTCTAGTATCTGAACACATTAACGAGCTTTTTGTATCACAAAACTCTCAGTGATTCTTCGAGGAATTAGATTTGGTCCCGTTTTGCGGGGTGACACAGTATCCCGAATTCGGTATGGTGAGTCATCCCAAACTATTACTCTGAAAACCGAAGTTTATTTGACTTGTTTTGAATTAAATGATGTTTTCAGTCAATAATAAAAAGAATTAATTACATAAATATTCTTTTTTTTCAGCTAAAACCCAAATCTTGTTCCCTTTTGGTTAAACGGGACCAAAACGGGACCAAAAAATCTTACTTTTTGTTCAGTAGTTGAATTGCTATAAAAATGGTTTTAAACAGCTACATTTGACTTGTAGACAGTAGAAAAAGATCTTTCAAGAAAAAAATAACAATTTCTGGATTCTGCGGAGGTTCTGTTTTGGTCTCGTTTTCGGGAAAAGGGACCAAAAACGGGACCAAACCAACTCTAATTGAAAAACAACTGAAAACTACGCAACCGTTTTCGGATGGCAATTTAAGGTTATTGGGTACATTTTCAACAACTTTCCAGGGAAAACTTGCAATTTTCATGACAATTAAACGTTTTTTGGTCCCGTTTTTGGGAAACAGGACCAAAACGGGACCAAAATTGTGAACTTTTTGTTCAGTGGTTGAACTGCTGTAAAAACGGTTTAAAACAAATAGATATGACTTGTAGACACTAGAAAAACATATTTCAATCAAAAAAATAACCTTTTTTGGATATTGTGAGGGTTCAGTTTTGGTCCCGTTTTCGGGAAGCGGGACCAAAAAGGGGACCAGTTATTATCTTACTGAATAACACTTGAGTTGCTTTGCAAATCATTTCGGATAGTTTTTTCTTTTATTTGAACACATTAACGAGCTTTTTGTATCACAAAACTCTCAGTGATTCTTCGAAGAATTATATTTGGTCCCGTTTTTCGGGGTCACACAGTATCCCGAATTCGGTATGGTGAGTCATCCCAAACTATTACTCCGAAAACCGAAGTTTATTTGACTTGTTTTGAATTAAATATTGTTTTCGGTCAATAGTAAAAACAATTAATTACAGAAATATTCTTTTTTCAGCTAAAACCCAAATCTAGTTCCATTTTGGTTAAACGAGATCAAAACGGGACCAAAAAAATCTAACTTTTTGTTCAGTAGTTGAATTGCTGTAAAAACGGTTTAAAACAGATATGACTTGTAGACACTAGAATCATATATTTCAATAAAAAAGAACATTTCTGAGATAATGCGGGGGTTCAGTTTTGGTCCCGTTTTCGGGAAGCGGGACCAAAGGGGACCAAAAAATATCTTATTGAATAACACTTGAGTTGCTTTGCAAACCATTTCGGATAGTTTTTTCTTTTATTTGAACAAATTAACGAGCTTTTTGTATAACAAAACTCTCGGTTATTCTTCGAGGAATTAGATTTGGTCCCGTTTTTCGGGGTGACACAGTATCCCGAATTCGGTATGTGAGTCATCCCAAACTATTACTCTGAAAACAGAAAGTTATTTGACTTGTTTTGAATTAAATAGTGTTTTCAGTCAATAATAAAAGCAATGATCTACAGAAATAATCTTTTTTTAGCCTAAACCCAAATCTAGTTCCCTATCGGCTAAACGGGATCAAAACGGGACCAAAAAACTAACTTTTTGTTCATCGAAAAAAAAATTGCTGTAAAATTATTTTCTAACAAATAGATATGTTTTACATACACTAAAAAAACCGATTTCAAACAAACTCTTAACATTTTTGTGATTCTGTGGTTAAGTTTTGGTCCCGTTTTCGGGAAGAGGGACCAAAAACAGGATCAATTTAGTTCTTAGTGAAATTAATTGAATATGAAAAGTCACTTTCGCAATTTTTTGGTGGTTCAGTTTTGCTATTGTTTCTGGAAATGGGACCAAAAAGTGACAATTTATACTTTAGCGAAAAACAGTTGAAATTTGTTTGCAACTCAAGAGTCATCCTAGATAAAAAATTCTTTTTTCTAACTAAAAGTATGCTCAGTCGATAAACTTCCACTTGATGATAGTTAGTTAGGGATTATATACTCATAAGTTAGTTCGCTAATAAGTTTGTTAGTTAGATAGTTAGTTAGTTAATAGGTCAGTTCGTTAGTAAGATGATTAGATCTCTAGTTAATTGGTCGACTAAACAGTTAGTTTGACAGTTTGTTAGTTAGTTATTTAGTTAATTAGTTAGTTAGTTAGTTAGTTAGTTAGTTAGTTAGTCAGTTAGTTATTTAGTTAGTTAGTTAGTTAGTTAGTTAGTTAGTTAGTTAGTTAGTTAGTTAGTTAGTTAGTTAGTTAGTTAGTTAGTTAGTTAGTTAGTTAACTAGTTAGTTAGTTAGTTAGTTAGTTAGTTAGTTCGTTAGTTAGTTAGTTAGTTAGTTAGTTAGTTAGTTAGCTAGTTATTTAGTTAGTTAGTTAGTTAGTTAGTTAGTTAGTTAGTTGGTGGCTTAGTTAAATAGTTTCTGTTAGTTAGTTCTTTAGTTTGTTAGTTAAACAGTAAAATTTCAAAAAGATACTTGGTAGAATAGTTAGTTAGTTAATTAGTTGGTTTGTTAGTTAATTAGTTAATTAGTTAGTTAGTTAAATAGTTTTTAGTTAGTTAGTTTGTTAGTTAATTAGTTAGTCCGTTTGTCGCGGGGTTAGTTAATTAGTTAACTTTTCACTTCCTTAGTTTTTTAAGATAGTTGGTTGATTACTTAATTAATTAGTTTGTTATATAGTCAGTTATTCAGTTGGTTATTCAGCTGGTTAGATAGATATTCAGTTAGTAGTTAGAAAATTAGTTTCGTTTATTATTTAGTGAGTTATTTAGCTGGTTAGTTAGTTAGATTGTTTGTTTTTAAACTGGTTAGTTATTTACTTAGTTACATAATTAGTTAGTTAAATATTTACATATTTAGCTAGTTAGTTAGTTAGTTAAGTTTCTAGTTAGTTAGTGAGTTAGTTATTTAATCAATTGTTTTTTTAGTTATTCAGTCGGTTGGCTAGTTGGATTACTAGTTGTTTATATATTTACCTAGTTAGTCAGTTATTTAGCTATTCAGTTAGTTCGTTAGTTAACTAGTTAGTTAGTTAGTTAGTTAGTTAGTTAGTTAGTTAGTTAGTTAGTTAGTTAGTTAGTTAGTTAGTTAGTTAGTTAGTTAATTAGTTAGTTAGTTAGTTAGTTAGTTAGTTAGTTAGTTAGTTAGTTAGTTAGTTAGTTAGTTAGTTGGTTAGTTAGGTATAAAACTAGATTTTGAGTTGATGGCTTAGTTAAGTAGTTTCTGTTAGTTAGTTCTTTAGTTTGTTAGTTAGACAGTTAAATTTCAAAAAGATACTTGGTAGAATAGTTAATTAGTTACAATTCTAAGTCGGTCATTTTATCCAAACATAAGAAATCATTGTTTACAACTTTAGAACGTGACTTGTTTATGCTTCCTTTTCCTTTTCTCTGCTGGGTCTCGGGCTTCCCCTTGTTTTTTTTTGCTCCAATCATAGTCTTCTGAAGCGCTTCAGGCGTCAGGTGTACACCATCCTTGAAACAACTCGGTCCACTAAGCCTGTGTCCGTTGTAGAATGACAGGCCTGAATCCTGGATCGCGGTTGTCAGTTTTTTCGCGGCAGACCTTCCACAGAACCTATGGTGGGTTTCACTTCCGCATATGTCAAGACATTGCCTACTACCAGTCACAACTGTCATAAGTACATCCAATTGAGCACATTTTTCCGTCCAATCCCGAAGGTTCTGGACCAAATCTTCTTCTGTGAAAACACATGCCAAGTGTCTTCTATCTAACCGCTGGTGTGGAGCTAGTGTCATGGAGTTCAGGAGAATGTCGTGAAAAACGACAATCCGTCTGGGTTTCATTTTCAATGCGGACTCCATGAGTTGTTTTAACTGTTTGGACTTATCAAAATGATGTAGTTTGGCACCACTTTTCCATACTACTCTGTCATTGCTGAATTCAGGTTCCAAGCTGACTAGTTGGGATGCCTCCCGTCCATGTGATGCCATCGCGAAGACGACATCTATGCGAGACTGCTCCATTTCTCCCTTGCTCTCAAAGGTGTGAGCAGCTCTTCCGTGAGTGTCTTCTCTTTGTCCAATCTTCACAAACTTCGGAGCGCCCTCTCGCTGGCTGGAAGAAGTTGAGGGCAGCTGATGACTTTTTCCGGACATCTAAAATTACGGACATCTAAAATTTTCGCACGAGTTTTTTTTCATCCAATCTTAATTAAAGTTATACCATTCAATCAAGCGTTAAAAGCTAACCTAATTCGGTATGTCATGCTTAGGGTTTATAAATAGAAGTTTTGTCTTACTAACGAAATACTGACAAAAATTGTCGATTTTTTCAGGTTTTTGAGGGCAATTTTTTTTTTTTCAAATCAATTTTCGCACAAGTTTTTTTTATCCAATCTTATTGAAACTTATACCATTCAATCAAGCGTTGGAAGCTAACCTAAATCGGTATGTCATACTTAGGGTTTATAATTAGAAGTTTTGTCTTACAAACGAAATACTGACAAAATTCGTCGATTTTTTCAGATTTTTGAGGGCATTTTTTTCCGTTTTCAAATCGGTTTTCGCACAAGTTTTTTTCATCCAATCTTAATTAAAGTTATACCATTCAATCTAGCGTTGAAAGCTAACCTAAATCGGTATGTCATACTTAGGGTTTATAATAAGAAGTTTTGTCCTACTAACGAAATACTGACAAAAATCGTCGATTTTCTCAGATTTTTGAGGGCGATTTTTTTTTCAAATCGTTTTTCGCACGAATTTTTTTCATCCAATCTTAATGAAACTTATACCATTCAATCAAGCGTTGGAAGCTAACCTAAATCGGTATGTCATACTTAGGGTTTATAATAAGAAGTTTTGTCTTACAAACGAAATACTGACAAAATTCGTCGATTTTTTCAGATTTTTGAGGGCATTTTTTTCCGTTTTCAAATCGGTTTTCGCACAAGTTTTTTTCATCCAATCTTAATTAAAGTTATACCATTCAATCAAGCGTTGAAAGCTAACCTAAATCGGTATGTCATACTTAGGGTTTATAATTAGAAGTTTTGTCTTACTAACGAAATACTGACAAAATTCGTCGATTTTTTCAGATTTTTGAGGGCGATTTTTTTTTTTTAAATCAATTTTCGCACGAATTTTTTTTATCCAATCTTGATGAAAGTTATACTATTCAATCAAGCGTTGAAAGCTAACGTAAATCGGTATGTCACACTTGGGGTTTATAATAAGAAGTTTTGTCTTACTAACGAAATACTGACAAAAATTGTCGATTTTTTCACACTTTTGAGGTCGATTTTTTTTTTCAAATCGGTTTTCGCACGAGTTTTTTTCATCCAATCTTAATGAAAGTTATACCATTCAATCTAGCGTTGAAAGCTAACCTAAATCGGTATGTCATACTTAGGGTTTATAATAAGAAGTTTTGTCCTACTAACGAAATACTGACAAAAATCGTCGATTTTTTCAGAATTTTGAGGAAAATTTTTTTTGTTTCAAATCAATTTTCGCACGAGTTTTTTTCACCCCATCTTAATGAAAGTTATACCATTCAATCAAGCGTTGAAAGCTAACCTAAATCGGTATGTCATACTTAGGGTTTATTATTAGAAGTTTTGTCTTACTAACGAAATACTGACAAAAATGATCGATTTTTTCAGTTTTTTGAAATTGATTTTTTTAGATCGATTTTCGCACGAGTTTTTTTCATCTGAACTTTATGAAAGTTATGCCATTCAATTCGGGGTTAAAAACTAACCTGGATTGGTCTGCGATATGATGGGTCGATGATGAGAATTAGAGAAGTTGAAATTTTAGTTTGAATTGATCAAGTTATCAGAATCGAAGTTAATGAGATAATGATTTTTGAGATCTTTCGTCAAGGGTCTCTGAAAAGAGTTCCTTAAGGATAATCGAGTTTCAATTAGGTGTTTAGTACAACCAACGGAAGTTGAATTGGCTTTTCTTTGGAACATGAGAAGTGTTAGACTCAGTTTTCACACCTACCACCAAGGTGTGAAAATGAGTCCTATTTTTTAGGCTCATTTTCACACCTTTTTCTTGTCACATTTTTGTTCTCACACGCCTAATTTTCGAGTCGTAATTGATATAATTGGTGTCATCAAACTCAATTCCAACCAGCATCGAAACTTTACAAAAAATCATTATTCCAACTTAACTCTCTGAAATTAACTTTCAAAAAATTCATCAATAAAAACTCTTCAATTCATACGATGTCTTCCAAAACTGAGGTAAATATCCATTTTTTCCTAAGAAAACTTTTTCTCATAACCCGTTGATGTCGCATACCAATTTGGGTTAGTTTTTAACCCCTGATTCAATAGACCTACTTTCAAATGCGTATGACCAAAAAAAATTGTGCAAAAGCCTCTTTGTTTAAAAAATTACCCGAAAAGGGGAAAAAACGACAAAATTGGCTTGTTTTTTGTCCATGGGAAAAACTTTAAAACATGAACCATACTTATGACATACCGATTTAGGTTAGTTTTCAACGCTTGATCGAATGGTGTAGTTTTCATTAAGATTGGATAAAAAAAATTCGTGCGAAAATCGATTTGAAAACAAAAAAAATCGCTCTCAAAAATCTGAGAAAATCAACGATTTTTGTCAGTAATTCGTTAGTAAGACAATACTTTTAATTATAAACCCCAAGTATGACATACCGATTTAGGTTAGCTTTCAACGCTTGGTTGAATGGTATAACTTTCATTAAGATTGGATAAAAAAAATTCGTGCGAAAATCGATTTGAAAAAAAAAATCGCCCTCAAAAATCTGAGAAAATCAACGATTTTTGTCAGTAATTCGTTAGTAAGACAAAACTTTAAATTATAAACCCCAAGTGTGACATACCGATTTAGGTTAGCTTCCAACGCTTGATTGAATGGTATAACTTTCATCAAGATTGGATAAAAAAAATTCGTGCGAAAATTGATTTAAAAAAAAAATCGCCCTCAAAAATCTGAAAAAATCGACGATTTTTATCAGTATTTCGTTAGTGAGACAAAACTTCTTATTATAAACCTTAAGTATGACATACCGATTTAGGTTAGCTTTCAACGCTTGATTGACTAGTATAATTTTCATTAAGATTGGATGAAAAAAACTCGTGCGAAAATCGATTTGAAAAAAAAAAATTGCCCTCAGAAATCTGAAAAAAATCAACAATTTTGTCAGTATTTCGTTAGTAGGACAAAACTTCTATTTATAAACCCCAAGTGTGACATACCGATTTAGGTTAGCTTTCAACGCTTGGTTGAATGGTATAACTTTCATTAAGATTGGATTAAAAAAACTCGTGCGAAAATCGATTTGAAAAAAAAAAGAAAATCGCCCTCAAAAATCTGAAAAAATCGACGATTTTTTCAGATTTCTGAGGGCGATTGTTTTTTTCAAATCGATTTTCGCACGAGTTTTTTTAATCCAATCTTAATGAAAGTTATACCATTCAACCAAGCGTTGAAAGCTAACTTAAATCGGTATGTCATACTTAGGGTTTATAAATAGAAGTTTTGTCCTACTAACGAAATACTGACAAAAATTGTTGATTTTTTTCAGATTTCTGAGGGCAATTTTTTTTTTCAAATCGATTTTCGCACGAGTTTTTTTCATCCAATCTTAATGAAAATTATACTATTCAATCAAGCGTTGAAAGCTAACCTAAATCGGTATGTCATACTTAGGGTTTATAATTAAAAGTTTTGTCTTACTAACGAAATACTAAGTATGACATACCGATTTAGGTTAGCTTTCAACGCTTGGTTGAATGTTAGAACCTTCATTAACATTGAATAGAAAAAAAAATTGTGCGAAAAATGTTTTGAAAAAAAAACTTGCCCTCAAAAATCTGAAAAAAATCTAAAAAACTAACGATTTCTAAGAAACTATAAGAATGAGTAAATGGGTATTTGTGTACATTTTTAGCACTTGTCATTTTGTTTTAGATGACCAAGAAAAATGCCAACAACTCAATCGCCAGTTCAACCAGTCATCGAGAGTTCGCTCCGAGGGCTGGAAGAAGGGAGGGGTTGAGGAAGGCTCCTGAGATCGGACGACTGGAACAGGAGCCAGATAAGAATGTGAGCACTGGGAGGAAGAGAGGAATAAGCCCATTCGCTTCCTCGTGAAAAATAGGTCTTAGAACCACCTTAGATGAGCTTGCGCGACCCTTGGTTGAGCTGCAGGAGCGACTGATCGAAGCGGAAGACCCCTATTTTGAGCTGAAAAATGGGGGTCTCAGGGCTCTAAAACGCTTGTTTGAGCTTGAAGGAGTGCTCGCACAGCTCACTTTCAATTTTAGCGAAGTTAGATATGCTTGATGGTCAGCTGCATGAAAAAGATGGGAGCTGTGCGACCAGTGGTTCAAAAGTTATGACCCGAGCCGTAAACAAGCTCAAAATGAGGTCCAAAACTGACGAAGTTGCTTCAGTTGGCTTGAAAGTTAACAAAGCTTGCTCGTAGAGCTTCCGGGATAAGCCCATTCGCTTCCTCGTGAAAAATAGGTCTTAGAACCACCATAGATGAGCTTGCGCGACCCTTGGTTGAGCTGCAGGAGCGACTGATCGAAGCGGAAGACCCCTATTTTGAGCTGAAAAATGGGGGTCTCAGGGCTCTAAAACGCTTGTTTGAGCTTGAAGGAGTGCTCGCACAGCTCACTTTCAATTTTAGCGAAGTTAGATATGCTTGATGGTCAGCTGCATGAAAAAGATGGGAGCTGTGCGACCAGTGGTTCAAAAGTTATGGCCCGAGCCGTAAACAAGCTCAAAATGAGGTCCAAAACTGACGAAGTTGCTTCAGTTGGCTTGAAAGTTAACAAAGCTTGCTCGTAGAGCTTCCGGGATAGGCCCATTCGCTTCCTCGTGAAAAATAGGTCTTAGAACCACCTTAGATGAGCTTGCGCGACCCTTGGTTGAGCTGCAGGAGCGACTGATCGAAGCGGAAGACCCCTATTTTGAGCTGAAAAATGGGGGTCTCAGGGCTCTAAAACGCTTGTTTGAGCTTGAAGGAGTGCTCGCACAGCTCATTTTCAATTTTAGCGAAGTTAGATATGCTTGATGGTCAGCTGCATGAAAAAGATGGGAGCTGTGCGACCAGTGGTTCAAAAGTTATGACCCGAGCCGTAAACAAGCTCAAAATGAGGTCCAAAACTGACGAAGTTGCTTCAGTTGGCTTGAAAGTTAACAAAGCTTGCTCGTAGAGCTTCCGGGATAAGCCCATTCGCTTCCTCGTGAAAAATAGGTCTTAGAACCACCTTAGATGAGCTTGCGCGACCCTTGGTTGAGCTGCAGGAGCGACTGATCGAAGCGGAAGACCCCTATTTTGAGCTGAAAAATGGGGGTCTCAGGGCTCTAAAACGCTTGTTTGAGCTTGAAGGAGTGCTCGCACAGCTCACTTTCAATTTTAGCGAAGTTAGATATGCTTGATGGTCAGCTGCATGAAAAAGATGGGAGCTGTGCGACCAGTGGTTCAAAAGTTATGACCCGAGCCGTAAACAAGCTCAAAATGAGGTCCAAAACTGACGAAGTTGCTTCAGTTGGCTTGAAAGTTAACAAAGCTTGCTCGTAGAGCTTCCGGGATAAGCCCATTCGCTTCCTCGTGAAAAATAGGTCTTAGAACCACCTTAGATGAGCTTGCGCGACCCTTGGTTGAGCTGCAGGAGCGACTGATCGAAGCGGAAGACCCCTATTTTGAGCTGAAAAATGGGGGTCTCAGGGCTCTAAAACGCTTGTTTGAGCTTGAAGGAGTGCTCGCACAGCTCACTTTCAATTTTAGCGAAGTTAGATATGCTTGATGGTCAGCTGCATGAAAAAGATGGGAGCTGTGCAACCAGTGGTTCAAAAGTTATGACCCGAGCCGTAAACAAGCTCAAAATGAGGTCCAAAACTGACGAAGTTGCTTCAGTTGGCTTGAAAGTTAACAAAGCTTGCTCGTAGAGCTTCCGGGATAAGCCCATTCGCTTCCTCGTGAAAAGTAGGTCTTAGAACCACCTTAGATGAGCTTGCGCGACCCTTGGTTGAGCTGCAGGAGCGACTGATCGAAGCGGAAGACCCCTATTTTGAGCTGAAAAATGGGGGTCTCAGGGCTCTAAAACGCTTGTTTGAGCTTGAAGGAGTGCTCGCACAGCTCACTTTCAATTTTAGCGAAGTTAGATATGCTTGATGGTCAGCTGCATGAAAAAGATGGGAGCTGTGCGACCAGTGGTTCAAAAGTTATGACCCGAGCCGTAAACTCTGTAATTCGATTTTTCAGCTCGAAATTGCAGAAAAACAGCCGTTTAGGCATGAAGGAGTGCTCGCACAGCTAACTTTCAATTTTAGCGTAGAGAGCTCTGTGTAAGGGCTAGTTGGTGTAGAAAGCTCAGTCCAATCGGACCAGTGGTGTAAAAGTTATAGCGCTTTGGCTGAACTGCAATTTTGAGCTCAAAAAGTGACGAAGTTTAGAAGAATGAAATTTCGGGCAACAAAAAATTGTTCAATTTTAATATAATTATAACCGCTGGAAAGCCCTTGAGCATAGCTTTCTAATGGTATATTACAATTTTTTTTACTAAAATTAGTTTAGGTTCCAGCTTGAGTTAAAAATTGACTTTTGCTATTTTTTCAAAAAAAAAAAAAATTTCACTTCAGTCTCTTGCATTTTTGGTCAACAAAAAATTGTGCGATTCACTTCGGGTAAAAAGCGTTGGAAAGTACATGGGCAGGGCTTTCCGGGCGTGTTTTCAAAAGTTATTTTGAGCAAAAATTGAGCAAATGGTGAGCATTTGAAAAAAAAAAATTTTTCCCCAGAAATACTCATTTAGGAGATTTCTGTGTATTATAGGTGGAGGGTAGTAGCGAGAATTTTACCTGCTATCAACCTATGATGGTAGTGTAACGGACTACCATGGTTGTGACGGCTAACGGGGAATCAGGGTTCGATTCCGGAGAGGGAGCCTTAGAAACGGCTACCACATCCAAGGAAGGCAGCAGGCACGCAAATTACCCACTCTCCGCACGAGGAGGTAGTGACGAGAAATAATGATATGAGCCTTAATGGTTTGTAATCAGAATGGAAAGGATGCAAAAGCTCCTTTGATGATCGAGTAGAGGGCAAGTCTGGTGCCAGCAGCCGCGGTAATACCAGCCTCTACAAGCGTATGCAAAAGTTGCTGCGTTTAAAAAGCTCATAGTTGGATCTGTTTGAGTATAACGGTAACATGGTGGTTAGTTAACGCTTTCCACTCGTTACGCTCATCCTTCGCATCGAAGAAATACCTTGCACTTAAATGTGACGAGGTGTGGAAACGGTGTTTTCACTTTGAGAAAATTAGAGTGTTCAAAGCATCCTTTGGGATTGAATAATCAAGCATGGAATAATGGAGAATGACCCGCGTTTTACTGATGCCGGTGGCTAAAGTGCGGTAATGATTGAAAGGAACAGCCGGGGGCATTTGTATTGCTACGTTAGAGGTGAAATTCTTGGATCGTGGCAAGACAAACTACTGCGAAAGCATTTGCCAAGAATGTTTTCATTAATCAAGAACGAAAGTTAGAGTATTGAAGAGGATTAGATACCCTCGTAATTCTAACCATAAACTATACCAACTTACGATTTGTCAAAGTCTCTTCTGACTTGGCAAGAAATTAACCGGGAAACCAAAGTTTATTGGTTCCGGGGGAAGTATGGTTGCAAAATCGAAACTTAAAGGAATTGACGGAAGGGCACCACCAGGAGTGGAGCCTGCGGCTTAATTTGACTCAACACGGGAAATCTCACCAGGTCCAGACATCTTAAGGATTGACAGATTGATGATCTTTCATGATTATATGGGCGGTGGTGCATGGCCGTTCTTAGTTAGTGGAGTGATCTGTCTGGTTAATTCCGATAACGAACGAGATCTTGATCATCTAAATAGTGCCATTCTCGTTAGAGTATTGGTTACTTCTTAGAGGTACTATGTGCAATTAAATAGCACAAGTGAAGTGAGGCTATAACAGGTCTGTGATGCCCTTAGATGTCCTGGACTGCACGCGCGCTACACTGGTGAATTTAAATTGAGGGATAACCTTGGCCTATATGGTCCGGGTAATCACCTAAAATTCATGAGCGTGAAGGGGATCGAATGTTGTAACTTGCATTCGTGAACCAGGAATTCCTAGTACTCGGTAGTCAACAACTACTGGGGATTACGTCCCTGCCCTTTGTACACACCGCCCGTCGCTACTACTGATTGGATGTTTAAGCAAGAATTTAAGCAAGGATGTTTAATTGTCTAGAGGAAGTAAAAGTCGTAACAAGGTTTCCGTAGGGGAACCTGCGGAAGGATCAGTGACTAATGCCACTGTTTGAGCGAAGAGCCGGTCAGCTCATTAAATATGACCCGGTACGCAGTAGATCTTTTTGGAGATTTTGCTGAAAGGTGGTGGTGCATAATCAAGAAAGAGTCGGTGGTGCATGAGTGTAAGAGAGACGGTGGTGCATGAGACTGGGGATTGGCTCCCAGTCAAAGTAGCTTGCTCGGTGGTTGATGATAGCAAGAAAGAGTCGGTGGTGCATGAGAGTAAGAGAGACGGTGGTGCATGAGACTGGGGATTGGCTCCCAGTTAAAGTAGCTTGCTCGGTGGTTGATAATAGCAAGGAAGAGTCGGTGGTGCATGTGAGTAAGAGAGACGGTGGTGCATGAGACTGGGGATTGGCTCCCAGTTAAAGTAGCTTGCTCGGTGGTTGATAATAGCAAGGAAGAGTCGGTGGTGCATGATAGCATGATGTTCCTTCATGGTTCATCTAAGAGTTGGTCTAGCTAAGGTTAGATTGGCTCAAGGTAGTCCTTAATGGATCACCTTAGATTCCCGAAAGATAATTCAAAGAGAGTTGACCTGATGCAAGTTAGGTTAACTCAAGGTCCATGATGGTGGTGCATTAGCAAGAAAAACGGTGGTGCATGATAGCTTGAGACTGGGGATGGGCTCCCAGTCAAAGTAGCTTGCTCGGTGTGGATGATAGCAAGTGAGAGTCAGTGGTGCATTATAGCAAGAGAGAAGGTAGCCAAATGTCTCGTCATTGTTGACGCCAAAATCAGGTAGCCAAATGCCTCGTCATTTTTGACGCCAAAAGCAGGTAGCCAAATGCCTCGTCATTTTTGACGCCAAAAGCAGGTAGCCAAATGCCTCGTCATTGTTGACGCCAAAAGCAGGTAGCCAAATGCCTCGTCATTGTTGACGCCAAAAGGAAGTCGCTCAAACTTGGGTATTCTGTTGATCAAAAAGCTGTTTAGATGGTAGCTTAGGAGTAACTTCTCCTAGATAAGCTTGTTTGATGGTCGTTTAAACAGTGTACGATTTTCAGTTTGCTTTCGTTAGAGAAAGACTGAGGAAAGCGAAGGCCCGAATGCTTAAGAACAGGGTGATCTATGCTTGGGTAATCACACTTAGTACGAGAGGAACAGTGTGTTCAGTTCCCTGGTTTCAAGCGTCTGCCTGAGAAGGCGGATGCGAAGCTACAATTGATGACCTAAAGCGTAGATTGAATTGCTCTATCTGCATCATGAAAATTGCCTTTAATGGTTTAAATTGGCAGTATCAAGTATATTGATGCTGTTGACCCCGATGTCAGATAGGAATGCAATCCCCCATTGATGATGGGAGGTCGCTCGAACTTGGGTATTCTGTTGATCAAAGAGCTGTTTAGATGTAGTACCGGTGTGATACATGTGATTGCATTGAGAGAGCGTTTAAACAGTGTTCGATCTTCAGTTTGCCTTCGTAAGAGTAAGACTGAGAAAAGCGAGGGCCCAAACGCTCAAAAACAGGGTGATCTATGCTTGGGTAACACTTAGTACGAGAGGAACAGTGTGTTCAGTTCCCTGGTTTCAAGCGTCTGCCTGAGAAGGCGGATGCGAAGCTACAATTGATGACCTAAAGCGTAGATTGAATTGCTCTATCTGCATCATGAAAATTGCCTTTAATGGTTTAAATTGGCAGTATCAAGTATATTGATGCTGTTGACCCCGATGTCAGATAGGAATGCAATCCCCCATTGATGATGGGAGGTCACTCAAACTTGGGTAATCTGTTGATCAAAGAGCTGTTCAGATGTAGTACCGGTGTGATACATGTGATTGCATTGAGAGCGCGTTTAAACAGTGTTCGATCTTCAGTTTGCCGTTGTAAGAGAAAGACTGAGGAAAGCGAAGGCCCAAATGCTTAAGAACAGGGTGGTCCAGACAGCTCAAAGTCCGACTGCGGTTGGCTTTGTTCTAATCGAGTGAACACTTACTTTTGGAGAAATCCGATCGTAGGAGTGATCAGTCTTCGGATTGATCCGGTTCTTTTACTGGTGTATCTGTCAGATCCTTAGGGACTGGATAGAACACTTAAGCAAGTCGCTCGAACTCGGGTATTCTGTTGATCAAAGAGCTGTTCAGATGTAGTACCGGTGTGATACATGTGATTGCATTGAGAGCGCGTTTAAACAGTGTTCGATCTTCAGTTTGCCGTTGTAAGAGAAAGACTGAGGAAAGCGAAGGCCCAAATGCTTAAGAACAGGGTGGTCCAGACAGCTCAAAGTCCGACTGCGGTTGGCTTTGTTCTAATCGAGTGAACACTTACTTTTGGAGAAATCCGATCGTAGGAGTGATCAGTCTTCGGATTGATCCGGTTCTTTTACTGGTGTATCTGTCAGATCCTTAGGGACTGGATAGAACACTTAAGCAAGTCGCTCGAACTTGGGTATTCTGTTGATCAAAGAGCTGTTCAGATGTAGTACCGGTGTGATACATGTGATTGCATTGAGAGCGCGTTTAAACAGTGTTCGATCTTCAGTTTGCCGTTGTAAGAGAAAGACTGAGGAAAGCGAAGGCCCAAATGCTTAAGAACAGGGTGGTCCAGACAGCTCAAAGTCCGACTGCGGTTGGCTTTGTTCTAATCGAGTGAACACTTACTTTTGGAGAAATCCGATCGTAGGAGTGATCAGTCTTCGGATTGATCCGGTTCTTTTACTGGTGTATCTGTCAGATCCTTAGGGACTGGATAGAACACTTAAGCAAGTCGCTCGAACTTGGGTATTCTGTTGATCAAAGAGCTGTTCAGATGTAGTACCGGTGTGATACATGTGATTGCATTGAGAGCGCGTTTAAACAGTGTTCGATCTTCAGTTTGCCGTTGTAAGAGAAAGACTGAGGAAAGCGAAGGCCCAAATGCTAAAAAACAGGGTGGTCGAGACAGCTCAAAGTCCGACTGCGGTTGGCTTTGTTCTAAATCAAACCAGTGCTAGATGGTCGAAAAACAACCTTCAACGGGGGATCACTAGGCTCGCTTTACGAGGAGGAGCACAGCTATATGTGTTAATTCAGTAAGAATCGCAAGATTTGTTTACTGACCTCTCTAACACAAAAGGCGGTCTCAGCTTCGGCTGTTGATCGCGTCCGAATCAGGGTTATTTGAAATCGATTGAACGCTTACTTTTGGAGAAATCTGAGGGTAAGAGCGATCTGTCTTCGGATTGGTCCGTTCTTTTGCTGGTGTATCTACGAGATCCTTCGGGATTGGTTAGAACACTTAAATCAAGTCGCTCAAACTTGGGTATTCTGTTGATCAAAGAGCTGTTCAGATGTAGTACCGGTGTGATACATGTGATTGCATTGAGAGCGCGTTTAAACAGTGTTCGATCTTCAGTTTGCCTAAGCTAGAGTGATAAACTCCTGCACATTACTACTTCGGTAGTTTTATGGATGCTTGAGTGCCTTTAAATCGTAACCTGATTTGGACGAGAGAACCCCCTGAACTTAAGCATATCAGTAAGGGGAGGAAAAGAAATCAACCGAGAATCCCTTAGTAATGGCGAATGAACAGGGAAAAGCTCATCGGGAAGAGGAGTGGTAACACTCCTCGGTGTCCGGTATGGTTTGCTGCCTGGCTTGTTGACTTGACTGGATGTCTATTGGAAAATAGCATCAAAGAGGGTAAAAATCCCGTAACAGTCTTGTTATAACTTGTCGACGGCGCATTCCTATGAGTAGAGTTGTTTGAAAGTGCAACTCGAAGCTGGAGATATGTCTCTCCAAAAGCTAATTATAAAGCGAGACCGATAGCAAACAAGTACCGTGAGGGAAAGTTGAAAAGCACTCTGAAGAGAGAGTGAAAAGTACGTGAAACCGTTGAAGGAGAACTGGAGTGAGCGTTTTCATGCCCAATGTCTTGAACTTGATTCTAGACCACCGGGTAGTGTTGTTAAAGTCTTTTGGTGATCATTGTTAAAGATGCGAGCTATTTGTTTTCTTCGGATTTCAAATTTGTTGTGTCTTGACTAAATGAGATAAAGTTTTATCTCTTTTGTTTGCCTGTCTGAC
>NW_026971694.1:0-30000 GCF_963678635.1 Symsagittifera roscoffensis | reverse complement strand
ACTTTCAATTTTAGCGAAGTTAGATATGCTTGATGGTCAGCTGCATGAAAAAGATGGGAGCTGTGCGACCAGTGGTTCAAAAGTTATGACCCGAGCCGTAAACAAGCTCAAAATGAGGTCCAAAACTGACGAAGTTGCTTCAGTTGGCTTGAAAGTTAACAAAGCTTGCTCGTAGAGCTTCCGGGATAAGCCCATTCGCTTCCTCGTAAAAAATAGGTCTTAGAACCACCTTAGATGAGCTTGCGCGACCCTTGGTTGAGCTGCAGGAGCGACTGATCGAAGCGGAAGACCCCTATTTTGAGCTGAAAAATGGGGGTCTCAGGGCTCTAAAACGCTTGTTTGAGCTTGAAGGAGTGCTCGCACAGCTCACTTTCAATTTTAGCGAAGTTAGATATGCTTAATGGTCAGCTGCATGAAAAAGATGGGAGCTGTGCAACCAGTGGTTCAAAAGTTATGACCCGAGCCGTAAACAAGCTCAAAATGAGGTCCAAAACTGACGAAGTTGCTTCAGTTGGCTTGAAAGTTAACAAAGCTTGCTCGTAGAGCTTCCGGGATAAGCCCATTCGCTTCCTCGTGAAAAATAGGTCTTAGAACCACCTTAGATGAGCTTGCGCGACCCTTGGTTGAGCTGCAGGAGCGACTGATCGAAGCGGAAGACCCCTATTTTGAGCTGAAAAATGGGGGTCTCAGGGCTCTAAAACGCTTGTTTGAGCTTGAAGGAGTGCTCGCACAGCTCACTTTCAATTTTAGCGAAGTTAGATATGCTTGATGGTCAGCTGCATGAAAAAGATGGGAGCTGTGCGACCAGTGGTTCAAAAGTTATGACCCGAGCCGTAAACAAGCTCAAAATGAGGTCCAAAACTGACGAAGTTGCTTCAGTTGGCTTGAAAGTTAACAAAGCTTGCTCGTAGAGCTTCCGGGATAAGCCCATTCGCTTCCTCGTGAAAAATAGGTCTTAGAACCACCTTAGATGAGCTTGCGCGACCCTTGGTTGAGCTGCAGGAGCGACTGATCGAAGCGGAAGACCCCTATTTTGAGCTGAAAAATGGGGGTCTCAGGGCTCTAAAACGCTTGTTTGAGCTTGAAGGAGTGCTCGCACAGCTCACTTTCAATTTTAGCGAAGTTAGATATGCTTGATGGTCAGCTGCATGAAAAAGATGGGAGCTGTGCGACCAGTGGTTCAAAAGTTATGACCCGAGCCGTAAACAAGCTCAAAATGAGGTCCAAAACTGACGAAGTTGCTTCAGTTGGCTTGAAAGTTAACAAAGCTTGCTCGTAGAGCTTCCGGGATAAGCCCATTCGCTTCCTCGTGAAAAATAGGTCTTAGAACCACCTTAGATGAGCTTGCGCGACCCTTGGTTGAGCTGCAGGAGCGACTGATCGAAGCGGAAGACCCCTATTTTGAGCTGAAAAATGGGGGTCTCAGGGCTCTAAAACGCTTGTTTGAGCTTGAAGGAGTGCTCGCACAGCTCACTTTCAATTTAAAGTGAATCCAAAGTAACTGAAAGATCCCAGATGGCTTAGGCCGGGGGACGCAGCTTCCGAATTTCTGAGCTATCAACCTATGATGGTAGTGTAACGGACTACCATGGTTGTGACGGCTAACGGGGAATCAGGGTTCGATTCCGGAGAGGGAGCCTTAGAAACGGCTACCACATCCAAGGAAGGCAGCAGGCACGCAAATTACCCACTCTCCGCACGAGGAGGTAGTGACGAGAAATAATGATATGAGCCTTAATGGTTTGTAATCAGAATGGAAAGGATGCAAAAGCTCCTTTGATGATCGAGTAGAGGGCAAGTCTGGTGCCAGCAGCCGCGGTAATACCAGCCTCTACAAGCGTATGCAAAAGTTGCTGCGTTTAAAAAGCTCATAGTTGGATCTGTTTGAGTATAACGGTAACATGGTGGTTAGTTAACGCTTTCCACTCGTTACGCTCATCCTTCGCATCGAAGAAATACCTTGCACTTAAATGTGACGAGGTGTGGAAACGGTGTTTTCACTTTGAGAAAATTAGAGTGTTCAAAGCATCCTTTGGGATTGAATAATCAAGCATGGAATAATGGAGAATGACCCGCGTTTTACTGATGCCGGTGGCTAAAGTGCGGTAATGATTGAAAGGAACAGCCGGGGGCATTTGTATTGCTACGTTAGAGGTGAAATTCTTGGATCGTGGCAAGACAAACTACTGCGAAAGCATTTGCCAAGAATGTTTTCATTAATCAAGAACGAAAGTTAGAGTATTGAAGAGGATTAGATACCCTCGTAATTCTAACCATAAACTATACCAACTTACGATTTGTCAAAGTCTCTTCTGACTTGGCAAGAAATTAACCGGGAAACCAAAGTTTATTGGTTCCGGGGGAAGTATGGTTGCAAAATCGAAACTTAAAGGAATTGACGGAAGGGCACCACCAGGAGTGGAGCCTGCGGCTTAATTTGACTCAACACGGGAAATCTCACCAGGTCCAGACATCTTAAGGATTGACAGATTGATGATCTTTCATGATTATATGGGCGGTGGTGCATGGCCGTTCTTAGTTAGTGGAGTGATCTGTCTGGTTAATTCCGATAACGAACGAGATCTTGATCATCTAAATAGTGCCATTCTCGTTAGAGTATTGGTTACTTCTTAGAGGTACTATGTGCAATTAAATAGCACAAGTGAAGTGAGGCTATAACAGGTCTGTGATGCCCTTAGATGTCCTGGACTGCACGCGCGCTACACTGGTGAATTTAAATTGAGGGATAACCTTGGCCTATATGGTCCGGGTAATCACCTAAAATTCATGAGCGTGAAGGGGATCGAATGTTGTAACTTGCATTCGTGAACCAGGAATTCCTAGTACTCGGTAGTCAACAACTACTGGGGATTACGTCCCTGCCCTTTGTACACACCGCCCGTCGCTACTACTGATTGGATGTTTAAGCAAGAATTGCGGAAGCCCGTCGCTGAGACTTCGGTCCCGGCAATAGGTGGAAGCGGATCGAGCTTAATTGTCTAGAGGAAGTAAAAGTCGTAACAAGGTTTCCGTAGGGGAACCTGCGGAAAGATCAGTGACTAATACCACTGTTTGAGCGAAGAGCCGGTCAGCTCATTAAATATGACCCGGTACGCAGTAGATCTTTTTGGAGATTTTGCTGAAAGGTGGTGGTGCATAATCAAGAAAGAGTCGGTGGTGCATGAGTGTAAGAGAGACGGTGGTGCATAAGACTGGGGATTGGCTCCCAGTCAAAGTAGCTTGCTCGGTGGTTGATGATAGCAAGAAAGAGTCGGTGGTGCATGAGAGTAAAAGAGACGGTGGTGCATGAGACTGGGGATTGGCTCCCAGTTAAAGTAGCTTGCTCGGTGGTTGATAATAGCAAGGAAGAGTCAGTGGTGCATGAGAGTAAGAGAGACGGTGGTGCATGAGACTGGGGATTGGCTCCCAGTCAAAGTAGCTTGCTCGGTGGTTGATGATAGCAAGAAAGAGTCGGTGGTGCATGAGAGTAAGAGAGACGGTGGTGCATGAGACTGGGGATTGGCTCCCAGTTAACGTAGCTTGCTCGGTGGTTGATAATAGCAAGGAAGAGTCGGTGGTGCATGAGAGTAAGAGAGACGGTGGTGCATGAGACTGGGGATTGGCTCCCAGTTAAAGTAGCTTGCTCGGTGGTTGATAATAGCAAGGAAGAGTCGGTGGTGCATGATAGCACGATGTTCCTTCATGGTTCATCTAAGAGTTGGTCTAGCTAAAGTTAGATTGGCTCAAGGTAGTCCTTAATGGATCACCTTAGATTCCCGAAAGATAATTCAAAGAGAGTTGACCTGATGCAAGTTAGGTTAACTCAAGGTGATCCTTGTTGGTGATCCTTAGTATGATGGTGGTGCATTAGCAAGAAAAACGGTGGTGCATGATAGCTTGAGACAGGGGATGGGCTCCCAGTCAAAGTAGCTTGCTCGGTGTGGATGATAGCAAGTGAGAGTCAGTGGTGCATTATAGCAAGAGAGAAGGTAGCCAAATGCCTCGTCAGTTTTGACGCCAAAATCAGGTAGCCAAATGCCTCGTCATTGTTGACGCCAAAAGCAGGTAGCCAAATGCCTCGTCATTGTTGACGCCAAAAGAAAGTCGCTCAAACTTGGGTATTCTGTTGATCAAAAAGCTGTTTAGATGATAGCTTAGGAGTAACTTCTCCTAGATAAGCTTGTATGGTGAACGTTTAAACAGTGTACGATTTTCAGTTTGCCGTCGTTAGAGAAAGACTGAGGAAAGCGAAGGCCCGAATGCTTAAGAACAGGGTGATCTATGCTTGGGTAATCACACTTAGTACGAGAGGAACAGTGTGTTCAGTTCCCTGGTTTCAAGCGTCTGCCTGAGAAGGCGGTTGCGAAGCTACAATTGATGACCTAAAGCATAGATTGAATTGCTCTATCTGCATCTTGAAAATTGCCTTTAATGGTTTAAATTGGCAGTATCAAGTATATTGATGCTGTTGACCCCGATGTCAGATAGGAATGCAATCCCCCATTGATGATGGGAGGTCGCTCAAACTTGGGTATTCTGTTGATCAAAGAGCTGTTTAGATGTAGTACCGGTGTGATACATGTGATTGCATTGAGAGAGCGTTTAAACAGTGTTCGATCTTCATTTTACCGTTGTAAGAGAAAGACTGAGGAAAGCGAAGGCCCAAATGCTTAAGAACAGGGTGGTCCAGACAGCTCAAAGTCCGACTGCGGTTGGCTTTGTTCTAATCGAGTGAACACTTACTTTTGGAGAAATCCGATCGTAGGAGTGATCAGTCTTCGGATTGATCCGGTTCTTTTACTGGTGTATCTGTCAGATCCTTAGGGACTGGATAGAACACTTAAAGCAAGTCGCTCGAACTTGGGTATTCTGTTGATCAAAGAGCTGTTTAGATGTAGTACCGGTGTGATACATGTGATTGCATTGAGAGAGCGTTTAAACAGTGTTCGATCTTCAATTTGCCGTTGTACGAGAAAGACTGAGGAAAGCGAGGGCCCAAACGCTCAAAAACAGGGTGATCTATGCTTGGGTAATCACACTTAGTACGAGAGGAACAGTGTGTTCAGTTCCCTGGTTTCAAGCGTCTGCCTGAGAAGGCGGATGCGAAGCTACAATTGATGACCTAAAGCGTAGATTGAATTGCTCTATCTGCATCATGAAAATTGCCTTTAATGGTTTAAATTGGCAGTATCAAGTATATTGATGCTGTTGACCCCGATGTCAGATAGGAATGCAATCCCACATTGATGATGGGAGGTCGCTCGAACTTGGGTATTCTGTTGATCAAAGAGCTGTTTAGATGTAGTACCGGTGTGATACATGTGATTGCATTGAGAGAGCGTTTAAACAGTGTTCGATCTTCAGTTTGCCGTTGTAAGAGAAAGACTGAGGAAAGCGAAGGCCCAAATGCTTAAGAACAGGGTGGTCCAGACAGCTCAAAGTCCGACTGCGGTTGGCTTTGTTCTAATCGAGTGAACACTTACTTTTGGAGAAATCCGATCGTAGGAGTGATCAGTCTTCGGATTGATCCGGTTCTTTTACTGGTGTATCTGTCAGATCCTTAGGGACTGGATAGAACACTTAAAGCAAGTCGCTCGAACTTGGGTATTCTGTTGATCAAAGAGCTGTTTAGATGTAGTACCGGTGTGATACATGTGATTGCATTGAGAGAGCGTTTAAACAGTGTTCGATCTTCAATTTGCCGTTGTACGAGAAAGACTGAGGAAAGCGAGGGCCCAAACGCTCAAAAACAGGGTGATCTATGCTTGGGTAATCACACTTAGTACGCGAGGAACAGTGTGTTCAGTTCCCTGGTTTCAAGCGTCTGCCTGAGAAGGCGGATGCGAAGCTACAATTGATGACCTAAAGCGTAGATTGAATTGCTCTATCTGCATCATGAAAATTGCCTTTAATGGTTTAAATTGGCAGTATCAAGTATATTGATGCTGTTGACCCCGATGTTAGATAGGAATGCAATCCCCCATTGATGATGGGAGGTCGCTCGAACTTGGGTATTCTGTTGATCAAAGAGCTGTTTAGATGTAGTACCGGTGTGATACATGTGATTGCATTGAGAGAGCGTTTAAACAGTGTTCGATCTTCAGTTTGCCGTTGTAAGAGAAAGACTGAGGAAAGCGAAGGCCCAAATGCTTAAGAACAGGGTGGTCCAGACAGCTCAAAGTCCGACTGCGGTTGGCTTTGTTCTAATCGAGTGAACACTTACTTTTGGAGAAATCCGATCGTAGGAGTGATCAGTCTTCGGATTGATCCGGTTCTTTTACTGGTGTATCTGTCAGATCCTTAGGGACTGGATAGAACACTTAAAGCAAGTCGCTCGAACTTGGGTATTCTGTTGATCAAAGAGCTGTTTAGATGTAGTACCGGTGTGATACATGTGATTGCATTGCGAGAGCGTTTAAACAGTGTTCGATCTTCAGTTTGCCGTTGTAAGAGAAAGACTGAGGAAAGCGAAGGCCCAAATGCTTAAGAACAGGGTGGTTGAGACAGCTCAAAGTCCGACTGCGGTTGGCTTTGTTCTAATCGAGTGAACACTTACTTTTGGAGAAATCCGATCGTAGGAGTGATCAGTCTTCGGATTGATCCGGTTCTTTTACTGGTGTATCTGTCAGATCCTTAGGGACTGGATAGAACACTTAAAGCAAGTCGCTCGAACTTGGGTATTCTGTTGATCAAAGAGCTGTTTAGATGTAGTACCGGTGTGATACATGTGATTGCATTGAGAGAGCGTTTAAACAGTGTTCGATCTTCAGTTTGCCGTTGTAAGAGAAAGACTGAGGAAAGCGAAGGCCCAAATGCTTAAGAACAGGGTGGTTGAGACAGCTCAAAGTCCGACTGCGGTTGGCTTTGTTCTAATCGAGTGAACACTTACTTTTGGAGAAATCCGATCGTAGGAGTGATCAGTATTCGGATTGATCCGGTTCTTTTACTGGTGTATCTGTCAGATCCTTAGGGACTGGATAGAACACTTAAAGCAAGTCGCTCGAACTTGGGTATTCTGTTGATCAAAGAGCTGTTTAGATGTAGTACCGGTGTGATACATGTGATTGCATTGAGAGAGCGTTTAAACAGTGTTCGATCTTCAGTTTGCCGTTGTAAGAGAAAGACTGAGGAAAGCGAAGGCCCAAATGCTAAAAAAACAGGGTGGTCGAGACAGCTCAAAGTCCGACTGCGGTTGGCTTTGTTCTAAATCAAACCAGTGCTAGATGGTCGAAAAACAACCTTCAACGGGGGATCACTAGGCTCGCTTTACGAGGAGGAGCACAGCTATATGTGTTAATTCAGTAAGAATCGCAAGATTTGTTTACTGACCTCTCTAACGCAAAAGGCGGTCTCAGCTTCGGCTGTTGATCGCGTCCGAATCAGGGTTATTTGAAATCGATTGAACGCTTACTTTTGGAGAAATCTGAGGGTAAGAGCGATCTGTCTTCGGATTGGTCCGTTCTTTTGCTGGTGTATCTACGAGATCCTTCGGGATTGGTTAGAACACTTAAATCAAGTCGCTCAAACTTGGGTATTCTGTTGATCAAAGAGCTGTTCAGATGTAGTACCGGTGTGATACATGTGATTGCATTGAGAGCGCGTTTAAACAGTGTTCGATCTTCAGTTTGCCTTAGCTAGAGTGATAAACTCCTGCACATTACTACTTCGGTAGTTTTATGGATGCTTGAGTGCCTTTAAATTGTAACCTGATTTGGACGAGAGAACCCCCTGAACTTAAGCATATCAGTAAGGGGAGGAAAAGAAATCAACCGAGAATCCCTTAGTAATGGCGAATGAACAGGGAAAAGCTCATCGGGAAGAGGAGTGGTAACACTCCTCGGTGTCCGGTATGGTTTGCTGCCTGGCTTGTTGACTTGACTGGATGTCTATTGGAAAATAGCATCAAAGAGGGTAAAAATCCCGTAACAGTCTTGTTATAACTTGTCGACGGCGCATTCCTATGAGTAGAGTTGTTTGAAAGTGCAACTCGAAGCTGGAGATATGTCTCTCCAAAAGCTAATTATAAAGCGAGACCGATAGCAAACAAGTACCGTGAGGGAAAGTTGAAAAGCACTCTGAAGAGAGAGTGAAAAGTACGTGAAACCGTTGAAGGAGAACTGGAGTGAGCGTTATCATGCCCAATGTCTTGAACTTGATTCTAGACCACCGGGTAGTGTTGTTAAAGTCTTTTGGTGATCATTGTTAAAGATGCGAGCTATTTGTTTTCTTCGGATTTCAAATTTGTTGTGTCTTGACTAAATGAGATAAAGTTTTATCTCTTTTGTTTGCCTGTCTGACCTTAACATCCCAATCAATGCTCTCTACAGCCCGTCTTGAAACACGGACCAAGGAGTGTGAGTTGCTTGCAAGTGCTGTCGCTGTTTGAAAGCGTACACGCGTAATGAAAGTGAACGGTGTAACTTTTATGAGTTGCATTAACTTTTGTGGTGAGAGCGTCAAAGCGATGTCTCGCAACCACGGACGGTTATGTTGCTAAAACATGACTGATCCAGAGCAAGTAGCACACGACCCGAAAGATGGTGATCTATGCTTGGGCAGGGTGAAGCCACGGGAAACCATGGTGGAAGCCCGAAGCGGTTCTGACGTGCAAATCGATCGTCTGACCTGAGCATAGGGGCGAAAGACTAATCGAACCATCTAGTAGCTGGTTTCCTCCGAAGTTTCCCTCAGGATAGCAAAAGCTTAAGCAAGATTGAAAAATCTTCGCTGTGCAATTTCATCGGTTAAAGCGAATGATTAGAGGACTGGGGGAAAACTTTTCCTTCACTCTCAAACTATAAATCGGTGAGATGTTCTTGTGACTTAATTGCACTTGAACTTTGAATGCGAGCTTTTTGTGGGCCGCTTTTGGTAAGCAGAACCGGCGATGTGGGATGAACCAAAAGTTGGGTTAAGGCGCCTAACTACTTGCTCATGAGTCACCACAAAAGGTGTTGATTGATATTGACAGCAGGACGGTGGTCATGGAAGTTGAAAACCGCTAAGGAATGTGTAACAACTCACCTGCCGAATCAATCAGCCCTGAAAATGGATGGCACTAGAGCTCGTGGCCTATACCTGACCATGAACATCAGATTCTGGCTTCGGCTGGATGCTTAAGACTGGTTTAGAACTGGTCTTAAAGTATGTTCATGTGTAGGAGGACGCATTGGTTGCGCAAAAGTGTATACGTGAGTATATGCTCGAAGCGGCCAATGGAGCAGATCTTGGTGGAAGTAGCAAGTACTCAAATGAGAACTTTGAGGACTGAAGCGGGAAAGGTTTTCATGTGAACAGCATTTGCACATGAGTTAGTCGATTCTAAAAGACAGGCTAAGGCCAAAGTCTTGAATAGTGGTTTTTTGAAAACTGCTGAGTCTCGAAAGAGCATCGGGTTAAAATTCCCGAACTTACTCTCTTGGCATTACGACGGCAACGTCATCTCAGTCGAATTTAGTCATTGGGACCTTGGGGAAGAGTTATCTTTTCTTTATAACATGCAGTAGAGACCTTGGAATTGAATCAATCAGAGATAAGGCTCGAACCATGAAAGAGTGTTTCAGCATTTGAAGCATCCCAATTGTTCCTGGTGGCACGTAAAAATTCGGCCCAGCTAATGTCAGGAGAGTGAATCGTACCAATTACCGCATCAGGTCCCCAAGGTGAAAAGCCTCTGGTCTTGGAACAGTGTAGATAAGGGAAGTCGGCAAAATTGATCCGTACCTTCGGAAGAAGGATTGGCTCTGAGGAATGGGTGTGACAAGCCTTTAGCTTGAAGTCTCGATATGCTAAAGCGTACGATGGCTCTTCGGAGTTGTTGGCGTTTGGCGCATCGATGATGGATATGCTTTAGGTCAAATCTGTCGCACATTAAACGTTCAAACTCTGAACTGGTTTGGACAAGGGGAATCCGACTGTTTAATTAAAACAAAGCATTGCGATGGCTGGTGAAACGGTTCTGACGCAATGTGATTTCTGCCCAGTGCTCTGAATGTCAAAGTGAAGAAATTCAAATAAGCGCGGGTAAACGGCGGGAGTAACTATGACTCTCTTAAGGTAGCCAAATGCCTCGTCATCTAATTAGTGACGCGCATGAATGGATTAACGAGATTCCTACTGTCCCTATCTACCATCCAGCGAAACCACAGCTTTGGGAACGGGCAAAGCCTAATCAGTGGGGAAAGAAGACCCTGTTGAGCTTGACTCTAGTCTGACTTTGTGAAGTGGCTCGAAAGGTTTAGAATAAGTGGGAGATGGCTTCGGCTGTCGTCAGTGAAATACCACTACTTTCGGTGTCACTTTACTAATCCAGTGAAAAAGTAAAGGTACAATCTACGGATTGGCCTAATTAAAGCGTAAGCTTTAATGAGTTGCACAAAGTTTACTTTGCGTAGCTAAAGCAAACCTCCCTGGAGACAGGGTCATGTCGGGAGTTTGACTGGGGCGGTACATCTGTAAAAAGATAACGCAGGTGTCCTAAGGCTAACTCAGTGGGGACAGAAACCTCACGTAGAGCAAAAGGGCAAATGTTAGCTTGAACTAGATTTTCAGTATGATTACAGACTGCGAAAGCATGGCCTATCGATCCTTTTATTAATCGGTTTAAAGACTTTAAGCAAGAGGTGTCAGAAAAGTTGGATCTCACACCATCGGTGTTGAAAGTAGTCGGAATGGAATGCTGCTGAGCGAGTGGTGTCTAGAGAGAAATCTGAGAATCGAGAACACCTTTTTCCAAAAACCAGCTCTCAGAGCTTGTACGTGGAGGCATCCACGAACTGGTGAACTGTCATTGAAAGATTATGCCATCATTAGCGCAGGCAAGGGAAAGACATCCCTATCAATTGACGACACCAGAAGTTCCTGGGGCGATAGTTATCAATCAGACCACGCCATGTTGATAGTGGTCGGAAGGGAAAAAGCAAAAGCAAAGGAAAAAGGAGAGAGCAAAAGGGCAAAAATCAGAAAAGCTAATCGGGAAGTCCAGAGGGCAGGGATGGAGATTTCACTCACGAAGACTGAAGTAATGACGGTCAATGGTGATGACCCGAGTGATATCATCCTTAATGGTGTAAAGATAAAAGAGGTGAGATCCTTTAATTATCTGGGCAGCGCTCTGAACGATCAGGGAGAAATCAGTGAAGCAGTTTCAAACAACTGCAGAAAGGCACGGACCGCAATTGTAAAAATGAGACCAGCATTAACAAGCGGCTCATTGAGACTCAGAACGAAAGTAAAGCTAGTAGAGACATTTATCAAGCCCACTCTACTGTATGGCCTGGAGACAGCTGTAATCAGAAAAGTCGATTTTGGAAAATTAAACGCTGTGCTAAACAAGGCCAGAAGAATGATCCTGAAACTAGACAGCAAGAGAACCTGCACAAATGTAGAAATTGCAGAGAAAGTACCGTTAAAGAGTATAGAA
Source organism: Symsagittifera roscoffensis (assembly GCF_963678635.1). Lineage (NCBI taxonomy): Eukaryota > Metazoa > Xenacoelomorpha > Acoela > Convolutidae > Symsagittifera > Symsagittifera roscoffensis. Next base: position 18,578 of record NW_026971694.1, on the reverse strand, counting down.
GTGGAGTTAGCGGTAAGACGAGCTAATCTTTGGGCCTCGATTGTGAAGCTCAAAGTAGATGCTGTCAGATCTCAAGCTGTAAAAAGCAAGGTGTACGCAAAAGACTGGCTGCGAGCCTTGGATCTAGATCTAGATAGACTAGGGATCATCAGGAAAGACGAGTGGATAAAAGACCCAAAACCACTCAAGTATAACAACGAGGTCGACCAGAGTACGCAAAGGATGGTCGGCTCGCGCCCTCAAATTGTACCCTGTGAAGCGGGGAATTGCTCTCTAAAGTTTGCTGAAAGAAAAGAGATGCTAAGGCATCTGAGAAGGGATCATGAGGCACTGGAAGAACAAGACAATCTCCAGATGACCCCCTTCTTCTCAATAATCCCGAAAGATAACTTCAACTGTCCAGCTGCGAGGTGCAAGAAGCAGTTTAAGACGCTCGGCTGGTTAAAAAGTCATGTTGCCGTGGCTCACCCTCAGTGCACTTTAATCACAAGCACTGATGTCGTTGGAAACGATGACAGTGAGGATCTTCTTGAAGGTCAGACTCACCGAATCGACCAAGATCACGACGAACGAGATCAAGATGAACGAGATCAAGGTGTAAGAAATCAAGACGAACGAGATCAAGAGGCGGTTGCAGAGGATCAGATACTACCTGCAAGTGCGCCAGGCATCTATCAGTGTCCGAAGTGTCCAAGAAAGTACACGGTGTTGAAAAGTGTACAGAATCACTGTTTGCAGAAGCATGCCTGGTCGTACAGCCGTCAGCAGCCTGTACGTGGAAGAGAGACTGGAAGCTCTCAAGCCCGAAATACTTCCACCCGAGATCGCCCCTAATCGGGGGTCTGACTTTCCTTTATGCCAACTCCTCAAAGGTCTGTAGGCTAAATACCTGTCGATTGGAGTAGCTTAGTACTCTATCAAAGGGAGGGGCACCACAGGGATAAACCCAGCTAGAAACCTGTCACAAGCCAGGCGTACCAGTACTTGTACTGGTAATGGGGAGTGGCAGCCAATAGTGCTTGAAAACTAACAGACGTAACTTCGGTTGGTATGTTGACCTTCTTGCATGACGCTGCATGATGCTGTCAGATCGGTCTTGGAAGCCACTGACACTCATACTCAGGTATTTATACCTGGGTATGTCTGTAGCAACCCTGCTTATGGTTGAACAGACCAGAGTGGTCCGACTGTGTTCTACAGTTGGACCGATCGTTTAAAAAGCTCATGGCAATATCCCAATGCCTAAGGGCTTTTCTGAAGTTGCCGCACGAGGGTGACACCACAAGGCATGTTATGCCCTGTGCTAAATGATGTCATTTACAGTGCGCTATGCCCGAAAGATGGTTTGGACTCGTAAGGTGGGTGGTTAGGCAACTTACCACCCTTAAAGGGTCAAATCCTGGTTCTTCAACCTTCTCAGTAAAGGTCTGAAGGCTATATCTGGTGTAATTGATTTTGCACTAGGCTGAGAACCACAGGGATAACTGGCTTGTGGCGGCCAAGCGTTCATAGCGACGTCGCTTTTTGATCCTTCGATGTCGGCTCTTCCTATCATTGCGAAGCAGAATTCGCAAAGTGTTGGATTGTTCACCCACTAACAGGGAACGTGAGCTGGGTTTAGACCGTCGTGAGACAGGTTAGTTTTACCCTGTTGATGAATTGAAACTAACCAGTGGTGGCTTCGGCTGCTACTGAATTTGATCTATGCTTGGGTAATTACACTTAGTACGAGAGGAACCGTGTGTTCAATTCCCTGGTTTCAGCGTCTGCCTGAAAAGGCGGATGCGAAGCTACAATTGATGGATTATGACTGAACGCCTCTAAGTCAGGACTCAGACCTAAAGCATAGATTAAATTGCTCTATCTGCAATAAGGAAAATTGCCTTTAATGGTTTAATTTGGCAGTATCAAGTATATTGATGCTGTTGACCCCGATGTCAGATAGGAAAGCTATCCCCCATTGATGATGGGAAAGCCTGGACTTGCTGTAAGCGATCAAGTAGCTTGCGCTACGAGATGCTGAGGCAATGTTCTACAGGCAGGGATGTATTTATCCCAAAACCCCCGAAAGATGGTGCAAAGAGAGTTAACCTGATGCACGTTAGGTTGACTCAAGGTGATCCTTCTTGGTGATCCTTTATTAGATGGTCCATCTAAGATGGTCCATCTAAGAGTTGATCTAACTAAGGTTAGATTAACTCAAGGTAGTCCTTAATGGATCACCTTAGATTCCCGAAAGATAGTTCAAAGAGAGTTAACCTGATGCAAGTTAGGTTGACTCAAGGTGATCCTTCTTGGTGATCCTTTGATAGATGGTCCATCTAAGATGGTCCATCTAAGAGTTGATCTAACTAAGGTTAGATTAGCTCAAGGTAGTCCTTAATTGATCACCTTAGATTCCCGAAAGATGGTGCAAAGAGAGTTGACCTGATGCAAGTTAGGTTGACTCAAGGTGATCCTTCTTGGTGATCCTTTGATAGATGGTCCATCTAAGATGGTCCATCTAAGAGTTGATCTAACTAGGGTTAGATTGGCTCAAGGTAGTCCTTAATGGATCACCTTAGATTCCCGAAAGATGGTGCAAAGAGAGTTGACCTGATGCAAGTTAGGTTGACTCAAGGTGATCCTTCTTGGTGATCCTTTGATAGATGGTCCATCTAAGATGGTCCATCTAAGAGTTGATCTAACTAAGGTTAGATTGGCTCAAGGTAGTCTTTAATGGATCACCTTAGATTCCCGAAAGATGGTTCAAAGAGAGTTAACCTGATGCAAGTTAGGTTGACTCAAGGTGATCCTTCATGGTGATCCTTAGAAAGTTCATGATAGCAAGAGACTGGGGATTGGCTCCCATTCAAAGTACCTTGCTCGGTGGTGCATCATATTAAGAGAGAGTCAGATTCCCGAAAGAAGGCTTGATTAGAGTTGCTTAGACTCAAGCAAGTCAGTCAAGTTAGTTAAGTTAAGTAAATTAGCTTGACTCAAGGCGGTGACGATGTACGGTCAAGTAAAAGTAGCAAGTACCCGAAAGATAGCCGAAAGACGGTTAAGTAGCAAGTAAACGAATTTCAGCGAAGTCCCAACGTCAGAAACTGGGAGAGCACCAGGATGCTCGGAGGCCTACTTCTGCCTGGTCTTCATTCCAATTAAAAGACACTGACCGACCAGAAAGCAAGTAGGTACTAACTAACGCTAGTACCTAGAAGAACTGCTTTAGGAGTTAACTATCAGCAGTAGCAATCGGTCTGAGCTCTTTCACGAGCTAAAAGCTGGGCAGTGTTAAAGAGATGAACCAGTGAAGAGAAGGAAGAAAAGATTGAATGAGCACCAGTAACAATGTTACTACACCTAGCTTTTTTTTTAAACTCTTTTGTGCCAGTAATACTCATTTAGGAGTCAAATTTTATTGACTTGAAAGTTGATATGCTTGATGGTCAGCTGCATGAAAAAGATGGGAGCTGTGCGACCAGTGGTTCAAAAGTTATGACCCGAGCCGTAAACAAGCTCAAAATGAGGTCCAAAACTGACGAAGTTGCTTCAGTTGGCTTGAAAGTTAACAAAGCTTGCTCGTAGAGCTTCCGGGATAGGCCCATTCGCTTCCTCGTGAAAAATAGATCTTAGAACCACCTTAGATGAGCTTGCGCGACCCTTGGTTGAGCTGCAGGAGCGACTGATCGAAGCGGAAGACCCCTATTTTGAGCTGAAAAATGGGGGTCTCAGGGCTCTAAAACGCTTGTTTGAGCTTGAAGGAGTGCTCGCACAGCTCACTTTCAATTTTAGCGAAGTTAGATATAATTGATGGTCAGCTGCATGAAAAAGATGGGAGCTGTGCCACCAGTGGTTCAAAAGTTATGACCCGAGCCGTAAACAAGCTCAAAATGAGGTCCAAAACTGACGAAGTTGCTTCAGTTGGCTTGAAAATTAACAAAGCATGCTGGTAGAGCTTCCGGGATAGGCCCATTCGCTTCCCCTTGAAAAATAAATCTTAGAACCACCTTAGATGAGCTTGCGCGACCCTTGGTTGAGCTGCAGGAGCGACTGATCGAAGCGGAAGACCCCTATTTTGAGCTGAAAAATGGGGGTCTCAGGGCTCTAAAACGCTTGTTTGAGCTTGAAGGAGTGCTCGCACAGCTCACTTTCGATTTTAGCGAAGTTAGATATGCTTAATGATCAGCTGCATGAAAAAGATGGGAGCTGTGCAACCAGTGGTTCAAAAGTTATGACCCGAGCCGTAAACAAGCTCAAAATGAGGTCCAAAACTGACGAAGTTGCTTCAGTTGGCTTGAAAGTTAACAAAGCTTGCTCGTAGAGCTTCCTGGATAGGCCCATTCGCTTCCCCGTGAAAAATAAATCTTAGAACCACCTTAGATGAGCTTGCGCGACCCTTGGTTGAGCTGCAGGAGCGACTGATCGAAGCGGAAGACCCCTATTTTGAGCTGAAAAATGGGGGTCTCAGGGCTCTAAAACGCTTGTTTGAGCTTGAAGGAGTGCTCGCACAGCTCACTTTCAATTTTAGCGAAGTTAGATATGCTTGATGGTCAGCTGCATGAAAAAGATGAGAGCTGTGCGACCAGTGGTTCAAAAGTTATGACCCGAGCCGTAAACAAGCTCAAAATGAGGTCCAAAACTGACGAAGTTGCTTCAGTTGGCTTGAACGTTAACAAAGCTTGCTCGTAGAGCTTCCGGGATAGGCCCATTTGCTTCCTCGTGAAAAATAGGTCTTAGAACCACCTTAGATGAGCTTGCGCGACCCTTGGTTGAGCTGCAGGAGCGACTGATCGAAGCGGAAGACCCCTATTTTTAGCTGAAAAATGGGGGTCTCAGGGCTCTAAAACGCTTGTTTGAGCTTGAAGGAGTGCTCGCACAGCTCACTTTCAATTTTAGCGAAGTTAGATATGCTTGATGGTCAGCTGCATGAAAAAGATGGGAGCTGTGCGACCATATGTTTAAAAGAATTAGAATCTTACGGTATAAGCGAATGTTTGATGAGTTTAGAATCGTAAGTGCTAGAATTTCAGCAATTTTATATTTATGCACGTAAATAAAATCAGTGAAGTTGCGGTAAAAAAAATTGGTGAAAAAGTTTTATGTTACACAAAAGCTGAGAATGCATTTCTATTTTTAATGTCGTTTTCCAGTTGACAAAGAATTTAACCACAGAGTTTGACGATGATGGAGCTGGCCCAGATGAAAAAACTGATTGCCCAAGGTTTTTCGGAGAGGGATCATCCAAGGTTGATCTTCACAATCTGGGCTATGTCGCCAACCCTGAGGCAGGTGGCAAGAAACTTCGAACTCTCATATGGGGAAGGGATGGTTTGACAGCAGAATTGATTTCCCCTCACAAAGATAGTGAATGTGAAAAAAGAAAGGCTGCTTCCCCGAACAGCACCAAAGCCTTCAAAGGTAATATGTTAGCCTTGAACACAGCGCTTATGGCATGATTGTTTAAAAACAGTTTGAAAGTCGCAAAATAAAGTGAAACGTTTTTTAAACTGCCGGGCTTCCGTGATTCAAGAAATAACTCTTTGAAATAAGCTCAGCAAACGGCTTTCAACAGTAACTGTATAAGTGCATTTATTGTTTCAGCCAGTATCCGACGTCTGTTCAAGAGCAGTTCGTTTCCCAATGCGAAAGAGAGGGCAAGAAAAGCTGCTAACAAAGCCGGCATGGATAGATTTTGTACGATAAAAAAACAGAAAGCGCAGTCTGCAGAGAAACGGAACAAAGGAAGAGTAAAATTGAGTACCGCTTCGATCTCTGAAAACTTTGATTAGAGCATAAGCAAATGTTTACTTTTGAACCGTCTGTTTTTTTAAGTTGAATAGTTGAGTGTCTTTTTGTTGACTGATTTTATCGATTCTGGTTGAATTGAGTTCGCTTAGGATGTTTGTTGTAGCAGTTTGAAAAACTGTTTGCGAGTAAATACTTGTTCCTGTGTAGTTTGATTCTCAAGGTTTTTTTTTAGTTTCATACAACTGTTTGGTTTTTCAAAAGCTGAATGTCGGAAAGCTAGTAACTGCCCAGTGTTTTTTCAAGATTATTTATAATGAATACGTCGCAAAGTTCTAGAACGCGAAGAAACCCGAAAAAAAGAGTTGACGAATCTGACACGGATTTCGAAAACGAAATCATTGTGAAACAGTCGTTAATAAAGGGAAACGTGTTTTGGTTGTTCGAGAATAAAGGGTTGTATAAATTGAGTGCTACTGGCGAAGCTTGGGCTGGGACAAGTTTTGATGCCCGGAATAATTTGATTCCTGGGGAAATTACTAATTTAAACATTGGAGGAGAGTTATTGAGTGTTCGATTGCTATGCAGAGTTACAAAGAGGAAGTAAAGTAGTCAACTCCGTCCGAAGCATTTCAAATCAGAAAAGAAGCGTTTGGTCATAGACGATTTTAATTTCCTGAGCAAATCACAGGATGCCATTACAGAGGAACACGCGGCAATCAAACTTGGAGGAGAAGGCTCTAGCTCCACTCAATGGAACTTACAATCCACGTCTTCGACCGCTCATCTATCACTACCGGACGCAACAGTTCGCGGGGATCTGAGCCCTACACTGTCGGATTACGCAGTAGAGTCGCCAAATACCAGTGATTATCAACAGGTAACCATAATTTAGGTAAAGTTTTTTATTTAGTGAATTTTTGAATGGGGGTTGTCTGAATATGGATTTCTTGTAGTAAAAAGAGTTGTAAGTTCCAAAGTCAAAGATTGAAATAATGTTTTTTAGTATCAAGTTTTGGAAGTTAAAAGTTATGTTTTTTTTGTTTGAATTTTTTTCGAAAGGAGTCGCAGTTGCCGCCGATGCCGGATTTGACACCAGCCAATGCTCAGTTCCCTCTCGTTGCTAACGAAGCGTGCCCAGATAAAGGAGCAAAGTGGTCTGTGTTCCTGAAAGGACACAACATAAGGATGGCTGAAATGAGAAGTGCCATGGAAATAGCCCGCGATAAAGCCAGGAAAAAATGACTCAGTCAGCGAAGTCAGCTAAAAATACAGGTAATGATAAGCAATTGCTTGCAAACTAAAAAAATCCGCGTTACACTTTAGGATGAATTTACCAGTTGTTTTTCTACCAAGGTATTAAATAATTTTTTGCAATTTAAAGGAGGTAATTTTGAGAATCTATTACTTGTTCAAAAACTTTGATTTCAGCTATGTAATGGAATTTTTTGAAGACATGGTAAACAAAGAGCCTACCTTGATTTTGTGATAGTTAAGTCAAACAAAATTCTCATGCTTCTCAGAAGTTTGAGCTGTACTTTAGAGAGAGGAAGTAAAGGAGTTGCTCAACTTTGAGCGCGAAGGTTTTCAAAGTGTAGACGACAACCCGAAATGGAATTTATCAGTAACTCCAGTCTGGCACAACGGGGAAGACCTGATGGTGATTCCAGCTGGCGAAAAAATTGATGGCAGATGAATTAATGGATACCATGCTGTCTCCGGTGAAGATATCGCAAACTTCAAGGAATCCCGTCTCTGAAGAAATAAGTGCTAAATTTAAAAGTTAGTCTTCTATTTATTTAACTCCAAATTAACAGCTATTATGAGATACAATCACTCTAACCTTAGTTTTTGCAAAGATAAAAATCAAAAGAAAATTTTCACCCAGAAAGGTTTGCTCTCTTAGACATAAGAACCGTGTCTTGGTTGACAATATTTTTTGATAACACTAATTATTGTTGTTGTATTTAGGCGTTGTACAACAAAAGTACCCCCTTACGCCCCTTCTTGCTTACAAGACATGCAGGAAAATAGTAAACCAGAAAGGACGTGATTTGAACCGCTTGGCCCGTCAAAGTGCATCTGTAACCCCGGCCCTGGAAACCAGTTCTGAGGAAATTTGATGCATCAGTGGACCATTCTTTAGTTCTGTCGAATACGATGATTTAGCCAAGATGTCCTGGCTTATGTTGATTGTGATTGAACTTTATATGTCAATTGTTGATGAAAAGCTTGTCTTTTAGATTATTTAAATGCTTCAAAAATTGTGCTTTCTAAAATTGTGCTATCTTCTGCTATCAAATGTTTTCGTTGAAATTCACTTAGAATAGTTTATAAAAGAGCTGCGTTATAATTTAGAACAGTTATTGATTTTTGTTATAGTTGAGTCTCAAAGCACTTTTTTGATTTCTTGTTCTTAATTGAGTTTCTGAGCATTTTTTTGAGCAGTCAGTTGTTCGTTAGCTTGTCTTTTTTGAATCCGAAACAACTAAAATCAATTTTTTCCGCTCTTTTCAGACAAAAATGGCAAGCGTCCGTGATATTGTTGCATTAGATGGTCTCATCGCAAACAATTTGATAAATGATCGGAGTGATGTTAGCCGAAAACCAGTTCAAATTTTGTTTGACTCTCGTTGGTTAGATCTCGAAGGTCGCTTGAAGTCTTCAAAAACCTTATTGAAAGTTCACGAAAATTTTTTGAAGTTGTACGACGACACAATACAGGAAAAACTGTCATTCCTACGGGATAACTACGGAGGTTTCGGTTTATTTAACACAAAAGGGAAAGAATTGAAGCCCCGCTCTGAACCACTGTCGTCTCCAATGGGGTTTCTTGTAGATATACCTTTGGAATTGGAGAATGAATATCGAGATTTGTCCATAATGAGGGGTCAGTTAAGTTCAAAAGATGCTTTTTTGCTGGGACCAATTCGCTTTGTGAATCAGAGTTGCCAGTCGAACTGCGAATATTTCATGGGTTACAGCTGTGGGCTGAAATATAGAACAGTTTGCTTAAAGGTAGTCAGAAACATAGAAGTTGGATTTTGCATTTGTATTGGTTGTTGATTTCGTGTTTCTGTTGGATTTTGAGAAAAAATTCTATTATATGTATAAGGTTTTTGTGCTCCTTGTCCGCGATACTCTTGGGTATACGGTGCAAAAATATCTGGTTGTAAATAATCGTCATCAGATGATAAGTAATCCGTATGATGAGGTGCTTGCTTTTTATTTTTATTTTGTTGAAAAAATGGGTAATTTTCACTGCGATCCTGTGGGGGATGTGAATTAGTTTGAAAATTTACTGAGTTGGCTGTTGTCATTGGGTTATTCCAGTGATGAGAACTTATATGATTATTATCAGGTTTTCGTGGGGGATAATTTGTTTTTGACGAATGTGCGTAGTTATAATTGTGTTCTGCAAAAGTGTTTCTTGTGAACGTTCTTCGTGTTTTTGACGGTATTGTCGTAGGTCTATATGTTTGATAATCCATATGTGAATATTTTGGAGCAACCGAAGGTGTAACGGTTGATTGTAAGGTTACTTGTGCCGTTGAAGTGTTTGTATTTTTTGGTGTTGTTAAATTTGGACGTATTGGTGAAATACTTTGTTGTGTAGTTGTTGTTGTTTGGACGATTTCTTCATTTATGAAGTGTGATGGTATTTGAATATCCTGTTGTGTAAGATTTCTAGTTCCATTAAGGTTTTCATTGTGTATGACGGTCGAATTTAAACTATTATTTCGTGTATCAGGTAAAAATGTATTGTAGTTCAATGGTGTTGCATCAATGGTCAGTGGTACTACTCTCACATAATCTCTTTGATAAGATATTGTACTTATTGCTTGACTTGAGATTGATTGTGGGATATTTATAAATGCATGATGAGACCATTCAGGGTCGCAAACGTAATCTGACTGTTCTGTGATGGCAGTATCATCGTTTGGATTTTGAGGTCTAAAAATTTTTCTTGCTTGTGAAATTAAGTCTATATTATGTGTGAAATAATCTATTATAAACCATGCCAAAATTTTTTGTAAATCATGTTTTGTGTGTTGTGAAACATCGTCTTTAGTAAAATTTTCTTTGATTATATGTAGAAAAGTTGAAAATAATGTAATTTCATTTCGTACTTTTATATGTTTGGATGTCTCAGTTGGTGAGATTCTTTGAATTTCTGTTTTTTCTAATATTGAAATGTAGCTATATATTATTGCAAAGACTTCGTTAGTGAATATAGAATTTGCTCTTTGTGAGTTATGGTATTGTATGCTTTTAATATATTCTAAGAATTTTTTTGTTAATTCTAATTCAAGATCGTCTGTTTGAATTACATATTTGCGATGATTCGGATTTGGTGTGCTGAATTCTATGGTGTAGGTTCCGTATTGTTGTGTTAAATTACATATATCTTTCAGATAATGTTCAATAATTTGTCTTTTGATTTTTACATCTGGGAATTCTGCTTTGCATGGACTGATTCCGGTTTCAAACAAATTTAGGAGTAAATTCTTGCAAAATATATGCTGCCCTCTATCATTGGGTGCATCTACGAGGAAGGGGTAAACTTCTTCGTCATCTGGACTTTCGTCACTTTGAGTGTGGCTGTGGCTCATTTTTTCGTTTAATGACTGTTAATATATAACTATCGATGTGCCTAATTGGTTGATTCCAATTATACAAGTGTACTGGTTTGTGTTTATATTGCTTTTTTATTCTTCTTTTTCCTCTTTTTGATGAATTTGAAGTTGTTTCTGAGTCGGAAAAATATAATTGATCGTGAATAGGACAATTTTTGTCAATCGATTCTTTTAATTTATAGAGTTCATCTAAATTGCTGGCTTCTGATTCTGAAAATGCGTTTCTATTTTTTGAAAATCTTTTTCGTGTTATCTGTCTTTGTTTGTTTCTTTCCTAGATTTTTCAATGACATAAGGTTTAGAATGAGGGATGCAAGAATGTTACTAGTGATTTTAATTTCCTAGACTGTTAGTCCTTACTATTTTTTGGTTAGCTTAGCCTAGGTCTTTTATTCAGGGTTGGAGAGAAAAAGTATATTGGTTCCGGAGAATGATTTTTACTTTCTCGTGACTAGTCTAAGCTAAGGTGTTAACTTACTTAATCTTACTTAGGGGTAGTGATTGTGTTCAAGGGTTGGAGAATAGTAAATCGATCCACAAGGTTCATGTATAGTTAGAACGCAAGTAGTTCGTTAGATACTATTTTAAACTTACTAAGTCTAAGATTTATCCTGGGTCTGGTAAGAGGAGGGTTCAAGTGAAGGATGAATAACCGAAGTTCTTCACTGTTTATCCTAATTTGAATGGTTAGTTTTGTTGAAAAATTTCTATTAGTCTTGGGTTTTTTGGAAGGGTTGGATAGTGAATCGACGTTTGAGGTCGTTAGACACTTGCTAAGTGGGTGGGGGAGAACAAAATTGTTCTTTTTGATCCAAGGATTGGCCTTGATGATCAAGTTTTAATTTTAGTGAAATAGAAAATTAATTAAGATCCAAGGATAAGCCTTGATGATCTGATTTTAAAATTAAGTGAATTTAAGTTTAAAATGGTTTAAATTTATTTAAGAAAAAGATTTAGTTTTTAATGATATTAGTGAGCTTATGATTGCTGTTATGTTTAGGTGGTGAAGCTGGGACAACAAATGATTTTATGATTACTAACAATTTATTGTCATTCTACTAATTTTTGTTTTTCTTTTCAATAAATATTTTCCAAACATGTTTTATATAAGAATGCAGAATTTAAGAAAACGATCTGAGATCTTTTTATCAATCGTTTTTGAATATTAATAATTTTGTTTAGCGCCTGTAATGATCATGAAGTTTTGACTTCAAAATTTTATGTTTGCAAAAGAAAATCTAAATTCATTGCTAATAGGATTCTAAATATAAAAGTTTGTGTTGGCTTTTGCCGTACAATCATATAACTATATGGTAAGTTTCTACTTTGTCGTATGTCGTCTCTTGTTCGAGGTCTTCTTGCGATTCCGGGTAGTTCTGTTATCGTTCGGAATATCGGCTCTGATCTATTGAGTCGAAGAGACATTTCGATTAAATTATCGTCGTATTTTTTAAAATGTTTTGTCTAAATTCTAATCTATTTTTTTGGTTAAATCTATGCTATTAAGGTCTATTCGAGACTTATGGTCGCACCAGATGAGTTAAGACCGATGTGGTTAACTCATAGAGTAATTTCGGATATGGTACACTGTCTGCTCGTCACGCTATCTTATTTTCGGCCGGCGATTCGTGCAACTTCTTAACCTAATACCGATCCTAATCTTACTCTTATACTTACTAGTCTAAGGGTGTTTAACTAGTCTCTGCTAGGCTCAATAGATCTAGGGTATACTGGTTTGTTGCGGCTGCTGAAGTTCTCTCGGAGAGACAACTAATTTCTAAGTTAAATTCAAATCTCTCTGGTGCTGAAATTACAAGTAATTTCAGCACTTACAAATAAGTGGGTTGTTAGTTAGACGGATCATGATTGGTTAATATTAAATACTTTACAGTGGTAAAATATCTAATTTATCCAATCATAAAATATAGTTTAGATCAGGTTCCATAAGGTAAGCTTTAAAAAAATAGCTTTATAAGCTTTGTAAGCTTTATATATATAATATTTGTCGTCCAAATTTCCTCTTATTTTGGATAAGGAAAGACAATTGATTTGGGCGAAAAATGCAAGAAGAGCGAAAATGATTAAAATACCGTTGAAACTGTAAAAGTTGGCATATATTGTTCTCTGATAGTCAATATAAGCCGTTGGCTTGACAAAAATTGTCAACTTTTTGTTTTGAAAAGATTTTGTTGCTGTATATCTTCATTTATTATACACTTAGCTTTGCTGAGGTAAGTAGGAATCGCATTTTCATAGATGTTGATGAATACGAAACTCTTGCGCAATTTTTCTGAGATAAGCAATTTTTCGCAATTTTTTCGCAATTTTTCTTGCGCAATTTTTCTGCAATATTTTTACGGCATTATTTTGGATTGGAAAATTCCAAAACTAATAGTTTTATACAGAGGCGAAGCTGCGCTTCTCAAACACTAGCCAGAGCCTGACAAAAACAGCTTTAGAACTTATTGGCTTCGAAAATGCGACCTCGAGAAATGGAGTCTCACGCCCTGCCATCTCGGTCACGAACGCTTAACGCTTAATAATCGGCAAACACTAGTCACAAAAAAGCAGCTACATATGCCAATGCTATGCAGCAAAAATTGCACCAAATACAAATAGACACAATTTTGCCAGTAATAATTGAGAATATAACGAACTGAAGGCATCCGCACTTACTTTGCTTGTAACTCGCAAAGAATAAAACCGCATTATGTAAAAATTAGGTATTCTGAAACCTGATCTAAACTACATTTTATTATTGGATATAAATAAGATATTTTATCAATATAAAATATTTAATATTAACCAATCATGATCCATCAAACTAACAAACCACTTATTTGTAAGTGCTGAAATTATTTGTAGTTTTAGCACCAGACAGATTTGAATTTACTCAAGACAGTACGCATCGCATGCTATTTACTATCATTTGTTCAACATCTTAAGCTTATAATATTGACAAACTATCGGAAACGGCTCACATCTAAGCGGACATCTGATATACAACTTGAAGAAGATTGTCTTAGTCCTAAAAATAGAATCATGGCAAAAATGCTAATTCTTTGTTTAGACCAAGAAATACACTTCAAATCAGAGCTAAATTGTCTGAAGGTGAAAAGGGAGCTGAGTAAAACATCGAAACTACTCAATCTTAGTCCGTTTTTTGACAAGGATTACGATCTACTAAGAGTTGGAGGCAGACTTTCACAATCGAACTACCCAACAGACAAGAAGTTTCCAACACTCGTTTCAAAAAAAGCTGATTTAGTATCCCTACTTATACGCAAATATCATGAAGATACTCTTCATGGCGGGGGCCAATTAGTACTGAACACAATGAGAGAGGAAATTTGGATAATCGGAGGCCGTGATCTAGTTCGACAGTTCATTAGAAGATGCATTAGATGTGTCCGATTTAGTCAGCAACCTACTTCTCAATTCTTGGCTGATCTTCCTACAGAAAGAATAACACCCGCAAAACCATTTGCTGAATGTGGAATAGATTTTGCTGGTCCCTTTGAAAATAAGGAAGCAGAGGTCTCAAAAATTTAGGTTGCCGTCTTTGTTTGTCTCGCGACAAAAGCTATTCATTTAGAAATAGTTACTCGTCTAACCAAAGAAGCATGCATCCTTTCATTGAAACGATTTACTGCTCGCCGTGGTAAACCTGAGAAGATCCTAAGTGACAATGGAAGCAATTTTATCGGGGCTCGAAATGATCTGATCAAAATCAAGGAACTGCTCGACAAAGGACAAATCAGTTGTTAGTTTCGTCAATAGCCAAGGAACTGAATGGGTCACCATCCCTCCTCGTGCTCCTCACTTCGGAGGACTCTGGGAAGCAGCTGTAAAAAGTATCAAGAGACATATGCGAAAATTTGTAGGACTGCAACGTCTCAGTTTTGAAGAATTTCTTACAATTCTTAATCAAATTGAAGCTGTTTTAAACTCACGACCATTGTATCCAATGTCAAGTGATCCTAACGACCCAACTCCGCTGACACCCGCTCATTTTCTGATAGGGGAATCATTGCTAACTCTTCCCTCTGCTGACATACAAGTTTCAACAAATATACGATATCGACTATTACAGAATATGATCAAGGATTTCTGGAAAGTTTGAAAAAGGGATTACCTCATAACGCTACAAATACGGAAAAAATGGTTCACGGATGGCCCAGAATTTAAAGTTGGCAAGCTAGTCCTACTTGCCGATGACAATGAACGACCGCTAGAATGGAAAACTGGACGAATCATAGAAGTTTATCCTGGAATTGACTCGATTGTTCGAGTGGTAAAAGTGAAGACCACAACTGGTGAATACATACGCCCAGTCGCGAAGCTTCGGAAGCTACCAGTATAGCAACCTAGTCCTATCCAATGTGCAGTTCATTTAAAACAAGAACTTTATAGTGCTAAAAATCGAAAAATATCAAAAATGTGCAGTTTTAAAATTTTAAGTGATAGTACCCCCATGACCCTTTTGAAAGTAGGAACCTAAATTACCCTATGCAATGCATTATGGTCTGAATCATTCATATTGACCACTTTCATGTAAATTCCCAATGTTGTATGTTCATAAAAGTCGAAAATGAGGTAAATTTTCATCAATTTTTGTGCAAAATCGTGCATTAAAACTCGTATGAGGTTGTACCCTCAAGACCCAAAATGTAATTATTGTCTGAAAACAGCTAGGATACGCCTACGCTACTGTCTTGAATGTAACAATAGGCTCTCTGATCACGTCAAACTAAACTGTTAAAATGTTATACTTGCCTTAAAATTATATTCAAAGATGTCGTATTGTAATGATTTACAACCATTAATTCGCATAAAAAAATTTTCTAAGTAGACAATTTTTCGCTCATGACTCGTACCGTTAATACTTCACTTGTATACTCCTTACTTATGGTGCAGTCACATTTAGTTCATTTATTGAGCAATTGTTTACATATTTACCGTTGAACAGTCATTCGCTGTCATGCGATTCGCTGTCATCTGTTCCTCTTCGCTTGTTGACCCTGCAGTGTTGCTGGCAGCGCTTCCACGCAGATGCTACTAAAAAAAGTCGAGTTTGCATCTCCGCATAGTACATGCAGCAGACCCTCTTTTCGTCGCAGAGAGTCAGAACTGCATGGCACCACGCATATGGAAGATACAAATTTTTCCCCTTCTCAAGAACACCATAGCGGACCAGTTTCTTCTGCTGAGAATCAAGGTTCCGCAGATACTTAGCAGCATCAGTGAACCCCATCTCCGAATCATTGCTACCGGCCAGGCGCTCAAGTTCACCAGAGAGATTAACTTCAGATGTCATCAGCCACAACTTTCGGCCCCCCAGAAGACACAAAACAGCATCATCTTCCTCATCCAAGTCTTGATGGAAAGTCCGGAAGGACGAGGACTCTGCAAAAATACCTTGGAGAAGAGAAGAAAATACCTGCTTCGGCCATCTGGTCTGACCTCCAGACATGACGCCAATAACACCCTTAGCTGTCACACTAGGAGTCTCTCGACAGTTAACTCCAACCTCCCAGCCAGTGCACAATGACCCTTCTACGCTGAGGTCACTAATACGTTTAAGACCTCTAAGTTGCTTCTAAAACAAAACAAACAATTGATGCACACCCGCTATACTCTACTACTATGATACAATGGAATAAATGCTACTCACAGTCTCAGCTTTCGGAAACCCCAGAACTGCCCTATCCACGATTGCAGCTTCCTTCCTTGAAGACTGGATCTCATCCAACGACTTTACAGGAATCGGAGTGAAACCCAGATCTCCTCTGGTCACTGCATCGAAGAAACCCTGCAGGTCCTCCCGGTCGACAGCGCCCCGCCTACTGGACCTTAGCACCTCGCCATGTGGAGGCAGACGTGGTGCTCTACCCGACTCCGCCCTACTCTTCCTCTCGTTCGTCTCATACACTGTAAATGGGTAGTCATATTCAGACATAATAACGATCTGAAAATTGACACTTCAAGGGAGGCGGAATGTTGAAGCCCAAAAAAGACATCTCAGCTTTCTACTTGAACTAAATCTACAATTGAACTGATTTACTTATTTAAAACCGCATTTAACAAAAATTAATTGACTTCTATATATAACTCTTGAAATAATTTACACTCTTTGCGAATCACTAGTTTTATTCAGTCGGGTTGGTGATTTATCGTTTCCCAACTTTTGCTGCACAACAACTGATAAGCACAATGAAATCCTGAAATCCAAACAAGGTTTTTTCCATGTGAAAGTTTACTAACTACGATTTGTATAACTTCAGTTCTTCGTCTTTTTTCTATTTATTTGGCTACAAAGGTTTAACTTTATTTTCTATTGGTTCAGATTGCGTCGTTAGATATGCGAAAAAAATTCTGCGTGGGTGTTTTCAAAGGAAGATTGAAATTGTTTTCTTCGCGAGTTTGTTTATAATGAAAACGGATGTCTGCTCAAGTTTTGTCGGCTTTGTTACTGCTTCATAAGGTTTTTTGCGATGTTAATCTGAAATCTAATTGTTTTTTATTGGCATTTTTTTTCTCAAAAAGAATTTGTTTCTGGACAAGTATGTGATAAACATGTGAACATTTTGATAGATGTAGCTTTTTTGACTTGAAAAAATGGATGCAATGGCTTCGTCTCTTTTTCGATCGGCTACTATGACATGCAATGTTTGGCTTGTGTCGGACTTCACGCGAAGTATGCTTCGCCTCTGTGTTGAAATGTGCAGTTTGCTCAAAATATATGTTTTCAATGCTAAAAATAAGCAAGCTAATGAAAACATTATCATGAATGGTAATTAAACAGCTATTGGTTTTCACTGGAGTTCTACGGGTACTGAGGTTAACCTATGGTTGCTCTGTCAGTTTCGATCTTAACAAAGCTTAAGCGGTTCACTCAGTGGATTGCTTATTACCCTTGCGATAGCAAGGGCATTGCAATCGGGCGCTAGACTTTTTCCCCTTAAACAACTTTGTCCACAGGACTCATTTCTGGACTCTATTTCATATAGCCTTAGTGGCCTAATTTCAAGTGGTTTCAAAAGAAACATAATTTTTATGTTCTTCTCTCGATCGCACAAAATGCTTAAAATCTCCTTGCAAATTCTTGTTCAAGTTTTTCATAACATTTTTTTGGCTTTTTTGTTATTCTTTTCTTTCGACTTGATAAGTTTCGGACTATAATTTATCAGTTTAATGGCCTCATATTGCGTGTTTGTGTTTTGAGAGTGACGGGAACTTAATAATTTTACTTTAGTCTTAGAAATTTGTATTTTTTTGTGATTTTTTTTCCTTTTTTTCCGGCTTGATAGGTTTTTGGCTTATATTTCTATCGGCTTATTCGCCATGTATTGCGTCGTTTCGCGAGCTGTGTATGTGTTTTAAGTGTAAGGGTGACTTGATAACTTTTTAGTAGTCATATTTTTTTAAATTTTTTTTTCAACTTTGACGATGATGAAGATGAAGGAGACGAAGTATAAGGCATATATTTGAATTAACTAGGAAAAACTAGAAGATCACTGAAAGTCGGGAGGAACTTTGTTTTCGGGTGTGTTCTAGTTTTTTTTTAAAAGTCGATGAACTGGTTTGCAATGATGAGTACCATTGCAGATGATTCGATTTTCTGACGATGCACACAAATTAGTGCGAAAGCACTTAATTGAACATTGATAGTATGCTCTGTTTTCGAACAGCAGAAGGGCACAAAAAAAAATTTGAGCGGCTTCGAGTTTTGAAAGTGGAATTGAATTTTCAGATTTCCCACCTAATTAAATAGATCTGGCTATTCTTTTCCTACTGACTTTGTTTTTTTTTGTTTGTTGCCTATGTTTTTGTTTTCAACACAATATCAGGTACCATCAATAAATGTCGGAAGGGATCGAGTGATATATCATTGAAAAGATCCCGCGGTCGTGATTCGAACCCTAGTCGAAAATGTTCAAAAAATCCTGTGTATAGAAAAACTGGCTTGAGATTTTTGGTTATTTATAATTTTGAGCGAAAAACAAGTAAAGCTTTAAAAATGGAAATAAGACATACCACTTTAGTTTTACTCTATGAATTTTTATTTTCTAAGCTTCTTTACAGCAAAAAAAACGACAAAAATCTGCAATTTATCTTGATCTTTTCGATTTTTTTAATGAAAACGGTGGTCCAATATGCGCGTTGTACTCTTTCTGTTAATTGTATTTTGTCGCGGGCTTTTCTTCAGAT
>NW_026971693.1:0-1000 GCF_963678635.1 Symsagittifera roscoffensis | reverse complement strand
TTCTTATTGAAACTATTCAATCAAGCAAACGCAAAAATTTTGAGACAGAACTCCCCGCGCTATCCGAATAGACCAGGCCTCAGGCTTAGCAGGAAAGAGCATCATTGAAAACAGCAAAAAATAAAAGTAAGAATTAACCGTTGTTCCGGCAAACGACCACCGCGGCGGAATCGGACCGAATAAACGTCTGGTTAAAACCGTTAAAAATCATGAGGATAAATGAAGAAAGACTGCAATTGATCCATCAAGCTGGATCACGCGTTGTATGAATTGATAACGTCTCTACAACAACACAGCAACGAACAATTAAATTGACACCAATTCAACCGCATTTCGGCAGAAACGAATACGCCAAACTCTATAACATTATTACAAAACTGAGCCCGTATAATCTAAAATGGGAAAAGGCTGTAAAATCATGTTTAGACTAAGAGACAGTAGGCAAGCCGCTGATGTCGGGTGATCAGCGAAAGGACACAGACAAAAGGAGTGGCATTGTCACCAAAGAAGAATACAAATGGAGGAACGCACAAGCCCAAAAACTAGTGGAAAAGCTGCCATTCGTCTTGATCACTCGCAATAACGACGAGCCCACAGAGACACCCAAAGACAGGAAGCGGCCGTCGCGTCTGAGTCTGGCTAGGAAAACGGTCAGTGGCAGAAATATGGAGCTAGAGGGCGAATGGAGCGCAATCCCCGAAGGGACGACTACAGAGAGCTACGAGCTCAACAACTACACTGTAGAACCTGGGAAGAATGAAGGTGATAGTCAGGAACTACGCCTTAGTCACGAAATCGAACGAACTTACTCATTGAATATCACCGCCAGAAAAAAGGGGCCCCGCCGAACACTAATGCCAACCTTTGATTATAGCTTTCTTAAACTCGGCAACTAAAAAAATCTGTCATCGGAAAGAGAAGGACGAGAAAAGAGAGAAAAGCAAAGACGGGCATATCGACCAGAAACGCTCGAGAGCAGACAGTAATCAGGAACTAGGAC
>NW_026971692.1:0-1000 GCF_963678635.1 Symsagittifera roscoffensis | reverse complement strand
TTTGTATCAATTTAAAGGCAGCGCAGTAACGGGTTGAGGGCGGACGCTCCCAAACTGCTCTGAAACTTGACTTTTGGCGTCGCGATTTTCGTTTTTTTTACATTAACATTCTTGGCTGACCTGAACGACTGCAGGAATTATGGGGCTTTTGGGAATGTGAGTGGGAGTGGGCGCCAAAAAAAACAAGTTTATTGGTACAAACGTTCAAACGATCCAAAAAGAGTTATTTTTGAGCTGTTTTTTCAAAAATTTTCTTGCGGCGCAGAAATTGTTTAAAAATAGGTCGACTTTTTTTTAAAAAGACGACAAAGTTTTAGTCTTAAAAATCCTCAGTCAACAAAAATCCTAGATTTGCACCTAGGGTTGTTTGTTGACGGCAATGTTATCTTTGAATTCGACTTTCTGTAATTATCAAATGTCAAACTGTTTACTCTTTGTTTTTCCTTTCTTTTTATTTTGTAAAGGTTGGTGCCAAACAGTCAGCAGTATAACCAATTATTTAACAATTTTTTAAATTTGAACAATTAGATCAAATCTTTAAAAAAACTTTTGACACATTTTTGAAATTATATTTTAATTTCGAAACAAAAATAGGAAAATTTTCCCCTTAAATCAAATTTCTTTTGTTTTCAAATTTCAAATTACTCTGCCTTTTGTTTTTCTTTTGTTTTCATAATGTAAATGATGGTGCCATTACGTCACTAGAAGGCAGCAAAAAGTCTGATTTTATTGAAATTTCTGAAATTTTTTGATCTAGTCGAGTTTCTAATAACAAAGTTTCACTTCAAAACTTTCAATCCAAAATTTAGTCACTTTTGTCAATAAAAATTGGCAATTTTTTTTCGAATTGAGCTGAAACAACTTTGTAATATTTGACAAGTAAGTATATGGTATAAAACATTTCATTACAAAAAAATTATTAAAAATTTTGATTTCAGAAGTTTTTTGATATATGTTTTCGGCAATAAATGTCTCTTCTCGCTATTTGATTCTTTCATTT
>NW_026971691.1:0-11184 GCF_963678635.1 Symsagittifera roscoffensis | reverse complement strand
ATAAGTATTGTTTTATCAAATGGAGCTGAATAGTCAAATATTATTGACCTTGAGAGGACTGACTGATGGGTCCACGATTAAATTTTAAAAAAGCTAATAAGGAAACTATGAAGGGTTATTATAGGATGAGTTATCAGCATTATGATTAATTTGCGTCATATATTGTTAACAAGGGATGGTCAAGCTCCAGCTTAATTGTAAAGGAAATTAGAATTAACCGATTAGCTATATGAAACTGAGTCCAAGTTAAAGTGTTGGAGAGGGATAATTAGGCTACAAGACGGTAACTTAAAGTAGATGAAGCATTAATCGGAAGGTTAACCGACAAGAAAAGAAGACTCTATAATCAACGATCCTATTGCATTTTCGCTCAACTTTGTATTTGACTGAGGAACCTACATTAGCAAATGCGTTCCCGGGTTGACCAAAAATGCTAGTCATACAATTTTCATAAATGGAAAACTGCTAATTATACACTTTTCATGCAATTCCATAAGTACAGAAAAATGCATGAAAGGTCTATAATTAGTACTTTTTCTTATATGGAAATTGTATGACTAGCCTTCTCCCATAAACTAAAAATATTGATTTTAAACATTTTAATTGCTGAAAATTTTTTCGTTTTGTTCGTAACCGAACACAAGTGACAAAAACCTTGATTACTCAAACGTAGTAACCAAAGGTTTGACCGTCTCGCATTAGGAAGGCATTGAAAACGGCCTGAACTGTCCTAATCAGGTCTTACCCAAATAATAAACAGAAAGTATCAAACTTTTAAATTTTGGCAAATGTTTCTACTTCTAAAATTTGAGTTTCTTAACTATCAGACATTGATCATGGCATATATAAACTTGCCATACAAAAAGTAGGAATCGCGTTTTTGAAAAAAAATTATTAAGCAAAAAGGCGAAAAATCTGACTTTAGGGTATCCGGGACTACGTTATGCTCACAAAAAAAAAACAAGTTTTCGAAAAGCTTGTAAGAGTACAAAATTTGAACACCAAAAGTTTTTTTGGGGCAACTTCAATATTACTTCGCCATCAAAAAATGCTAGTCATACAATTTCCATATAAGGAGATTGTATGATTAGCATTTTTTTGACAAAAAATTTTTCTTTTTTATTTAGAACGATACACCGAATTTTATACCCAAACAAGAGCAAAGTTTTTCGAAAATTCGACAACACCATTTTAGCAATTTGTATGATTTTTTTTTCATAGACTTAGTTTATGGAAATGTATGATTGTCATTTTTGGTCCATGGAAGTCAACCCGGGTTTAGTAACTTGAAGGCTAATAAATAGTGCATTAATAAATAGAATGAGTGCGGCTCGGGAATTATTTCTCTTAAGCTATATGATTGCACGGACTATTTGCTTATTGAAGGCCAATGAATAGTGCTTTAATGAATAAAATGAGTGCGGCTTGGGAGTATTTCTCGTAAGCTTTTTGATTGCACGGAATATTAGGTTGCTTTTTGACTCACTTAAGCCCCTACAAGACGAGCAACGTTCCGCTGATAGCTAAAAAGCCGGTTGCAACTTTTAGAAGCCTTAAGTCCCCTTTTCAAATCTGAGAAGGACCTCCTGCTAGGACCAGTAGCGAAATCGTTTTCTTCGTCCGCTTCTGTTTTTGCTACGTCCAGTTCATTAGGAACCTACTTCACTACTACAAGTAATACAATTATCAACGAAAATGTATGAACACAATACAAACAACAAACGAATTTCCATAGCTACAAAACATTGTAACTTTTCTAAAACAGAAGGATTTTTTTTTCTCTTATTCGCAAAATCCCTTGTTTGCTCAATAGTCGGAATGTCACTTATGATATTTTTTTCGGAAAAAAATGGTCAAGAACTACACGGTTTTTCTCACCGGAGTTCAATGAATAAGAACCGATTATGATAGATAATAGTTGTCTAAAGTATTGTCATTTAATCCAGTTTTGTTGAGAATTTACAACATGAAATCAATTATATTGTCATTATTAGTCTAAAACCATTTTAAAAAAATATAGTAAAACATTTAAAGTCCACTATAATTGATTATAATTGATTTTAATCTTTTCATTTTTATGCAAATTCAATTGCAAAACTTCAATATTCAATATTCAAGCAAGGCACGTTTACCCCTAGGTTACTGCCCACATGTTTAATCACCCACACCCCTTTAATCAGTCCCCCCCCCCCATTTTTAACAACTCCCACGTTGCAATGCAACCCTTCCTTATCATTTAGCTGGAGCTTGACCATCCCTTGTTAACAATATATGACGCAAATTAATCATAATTCTGATACCTCATCCTATAATAGCCCTTCATAGTTTCCTTATTAGCTTTTTTAAAACTTAATCGTGGACCCATCAGTCAGTCCTCTCAAGGTCAATAATATTTAACTATTCAGCTCCATTTGATAAAACAATACTTATTAGGGGACTTGACTACTAATATATTGACCGTACGTAGTTCGATCCAGCCTCTTTTTAAACCAACCTCAATAAAAGTTTATGCTCGAAAACTATTCATTAGTCTGAAGGGATCCCACTAAGATTAAATTAAGAATTGATGAGTTGGATGAGAAAATGTTCTGAAACACTAGTTTCAACTCACAGTTACAGCAATTCCAAAGCGTACAAATCAGGCACTAATCATAGGTATATCTTCCATAAACATGCCCCAGTGTTCTTCAAACTATTTTTGCGTGTCTCGTTAGCAATTCTTGAAAACTCCCCTCTATCGTTGAAAATTTTTAATGAAAAAAAACATTCCCGCCGAGTTCAATTTTGAGTATAAATAAATTAATCAATTGATTATTTCGGACTCAAAAAACAAGTTGAAAGAAACAATTTGTTTCATATAAGCAAAATAATAAATACATTTCAAGTTCAAAAATTTTGAATTTTATATTTTGAAATTAGTTGAAAGGAAATGCATACAGTGAACAAAAAAAAACGAATTATTTCAAATTGTTACATGCGAACTTATTGTAGTTTTTTAGGTACCAGCGGTTTTTCAAAAAAATTCTTCATAGGGACTTGTCTGTCATAGTAGTACCGGAAACTGGTGTCTTATTTTAGTCTATAAGACGATAGAACATAAAGGATGGGTATGAGCCTGGTTTTTTAGTTCCGGACTTTCGGGGAAAAAATAAATTGAGGACTATATCTGCTTCGTTTCGTTTTTAAACTCAATTCTCTTTTTGTAAAAAAAAAGTCGTGGTAAGAGAGTTGGGTTCAATGTTAAGATCATTGGTTTAACGATTGATATGCTTTGTATTATCTTGAATCTTTTTGAGATCGGACTGGAAGCTAAAGGATTGTTTGAACAGCATGAAATGGATTGCAAAATTTTGCCAAAATTTGAAAGCTCGTTACTTTCCTCATATTAATTGTCTGAGACAGAATTAAAACATTTCAGGCTGTTTCCAATGCATTTTCAATGTGAGATGACCGACCCTTTGGTTACTCTACGTTTGAGTAATCAAGGTTTTTTTCACTTGTGTTCGGTGACGAACAAAATTGAAAAGTTTTCAGCAATTAAAATGTACAAAATCGATATTTTTAGTTTATGGGAGAGGGCTAGTCATACAATTTCCAAAAATTAAAAATAACTTATAATGATGATAATGCTATTAAATTTGCGACAATAATGGATTATAATAACAACATTTTAGCCAACATTTTTCCATTATAATCGGTTATTATCCATGGAACTCCGGTTCGGGAAAAATTTTTTTAAAAAAATTATATATTTTTTCTACGTTAGAGTAAACATAGATTTCTCTGATCTCACGTCTTTCAAGCCAAAAGCAACTGTTAAGTTTTGAACATACTTCTTTGTGTTTTCAAAGCAAGTTTTTATAATAACTAGCAAAACAAATTACCCTCTGCAAATGAATTTTATTGAGAAGCCAAAAATTAAAACTATAATCCATTTTTAATCAATTATCTTTAATTTTTATAGTCTGTTAAAGAAAATCTAATATAATTGATAACTTTCCATGAAACTGTGGTACTTGTCTAAAAATAGTCCAGATTAAATATTAAAAACCAACTTCCCATTAACGTCCAAAAGCTTATGGGAAGTTGGCTTTTGTTCCGACTTTCGATACGAAAGTAACGGAAAATTTGTGCTCGGGGTGGGTTTTTTTTCTTCAGACAAGTTTCGACTTTTTAACTAGCCATTTTTAAAAGTAATGTTTCTAAGACGGATTAAATCTCCGCTTACGCGATAATAGCGCGAAATATATCGCGCGTTAATGGTCCTAAATTGGCCAAAATAGCAATCGTTAAACCCACATAACTTTACAAAAACTGATCACAGGTGAAATATTTTTTCAAATTTAAGCTCAGGGCAACAAATTTTTTGAATGATATAAAAAATTCCGACAAAAAAAATGTTAATTAAAAAGTCGGAATTTGTCTGAAGAAAAACAACTCACCCGAGCACAAATATTCCGTTACTTTTGTATCGAAAGTCGGTACAATAACAAGGCATCAACCTACTTTATTGTTCTGATTTCCGATACTAAAGTAACGGAATAATTGTACTCGGGGTGGGTTTTTTTTCTTCGGTCAAATTCCGACTTTTTTTCTAACCTTTTTTGATGGAATTTTTTTTTATAATATAATTGGAAAGTCAGTATTGTCTTGGGCCTAAATTTGAAACAAGACTGCTCGTATCAGGGCCAAGCCCTGAATGTTCCGACTGCCTTTTAAGATTTATGGAGCAAAAACAATTTAAAAAAACTTTTGAAACAGAAAAAAATGAAATTTTTTTTTTAATTTGAATTTTTTTTAACGAAAACCACACCCCCACACGCCATATAAAGTACAAAGGAGAGATTTCGTTCCTTGAAACAAACCAATTATGGCAAATAAGCTTCTTTCAACCAATTTGGAACGATTTCTAAGACGGATTAAATCTCCGCTTACGCGTTAATAGCTCGACGAATTATATCGCGCGTTAATTGTCCCAAATTGGTCAAAATGGCCAAAATGGCAACCTTTAAACCCTCATAACTTTACGAAAAATTATCACAGGAGAAATATCTTTTCAAATTTAAGCTCAGGACAACAATACCTTTTGAATGATATAAAAAATTCTGTCAAAAAAGGCTAGTCAAAAAGTCGAAATTTGTCTGAAGAAAAAAAAAACCCACCCCGAGCACAAATATTCCGTTACTTTCGTATCGAAAGTCGGAACAAAAACATTTCACTTGTAATTATTTTTCGTAATATTATGAGGGTTTAAAGATGCGGAGATTTAATCCGTCTTAGAAATCGTTCCAAATTGGTTGAACGAAGCTTATTTGCCATAATTGATTTGTTACAAGGAACGAAATCTATCCTTTTGTACTTTATATGGCGTGTGGGGGGACGATTTTCATTAAAAAAGTTTCAAATTTTAGAAAAAACTTTCATTTTTTTTTATTTAATTTTTTTAAGTTATTACTGCTCCATAAACGTTAAAAGGCAGTCGGAACATTCAGGGCTTCGCCCTGATACGAGCAGTCTTGTTAATATTTATTTATGAAAATACCAACTCTTAACTCGTCAAAAATACTTTAGTCGAACTTGTCGAAAAACTTACTTCTAAATGCTAAGTTTTCCCAAGTACAAACTTTCAATCTTATACAAAAGGAGGAAAGTTATCATATAAAAATCTACGCGAAGTTCATTATAGGCACATAGATAGGCAAAATCTACGTGCAGTGAGGTTATTGCAAGTTAACCATTGTGTTTTCTTACTTCAAAAAAACCTTTGGGTTTCGTTTTTGAACAAATAAAGAATCTGTGAAATGAAACAAAAAAAGCTATAGCAAAAATGCTCAGTACAGATTCCATGCATGGGGAAATGTTTTTCATAGCAATTCCACATAAATTTTTTACATATCTTTGATATAATTCATACAAATTATCTGGAATGGTTTTAATTAGAGGTTGGGTTCAAATTGGGTTAATTGGCAGCTTTAAGATCCTTTAGATGGCAACAATGCTCTCTAATGAGCCGAATAATATCCAACTGATTACTCGGATAACATAACAATCCACTTTTCCAGAAAGGCGGAGAAAGAAATTGTTAAGTACATTGGTTGATTTTTCGCAAAAGTTCAGCAAAAATAGAATTCTCAACAGAAAACTCCAGTGCTAATTGTTCCGACTTTCGATACGAAAGTAACGGAATATTTGTGCTTGGGGTGGGTTTTTTTTTTCTTCAGACAAATTTCGACTTTTTAACTAGCCATTTTTGACTGAATTTTTTAATATCATTCGAAAGGTATTGTTGTCCTGAGCTTAAATTTGAAAAGATATCTTACCTGCGATCAATTTTCGTAAAGTTATGATGGTTTAAAGGTTGCCATTTTGGCCCTTTTAACCAATTTGGGACAATTAACGCGCGATATAATTCGAGCTATTAACGCGTAAGCGGAGATTTAATCCGTCTTAGAAATCGTTCCAAATTGGTTGAATGAAGCTTATTTGCCATAATTGATTTGTTAAAAGTAGCAAAATTTATCTTTTTGTACTTTATATGGCGTGTGGGGGGATGATTTTTATTTAAAAAAATTCAAAAAATTTTGAAAAAAAAACTTCATTTTGGTTTATTACTTTTAATTTTTTAATGATATTACTGCTCCATAAACTTTAATGGGCAGTCGGAACATTCAGGGCTTCGCCCTGATACGAGCAGTCTTGTTGTTCCGACTTTCGATACGAAAGTAACGGAATATTTGTGCTCGGGGTGGGTTTTTTTTTCTTCAGACAAATTTCGACTTTTTAACTAGCCATTTTTGACAAAAAAATTTTTATCATTCAAAAGGTATTGTTGTCTTGAGCTTAAATTTGAAAAGATATTTCTCCTGTGATTATTTTTCGTAAAGTTATGAGGGTTTAAAGGTTGCCATTTTGGCCATTTTGACCAATTTGGGACAATTAACGCGCGATATAATTCGTCGAGCTATTAACGCGTAAGCGGAGATTTAATCCGTCTTAGAAATCGTTCCAAATTGGTTCAATGATGCTTTTATGCCTGATTTTTTAATAGGCGCAAAATCTACCACTTTGTACTTAATATGACGTGTGGGGGGATGATTTTTATTTAAAATTTCGAATTTAAAAAGAAATTTTTTTAAAATTTTTATTACATTTAATTTTTTAATGTTATTACTGCTCCATAAACCCTTAAAAGGCAGTCGGAACATTCATGGCTTTGCCCTGATACGAGCATTCTTTTTATTTATAGGGGTGGATAATTTTTAGTAGATACTATAGCAGGGAGATTGTTTAGATATTTTGAAAAGTCAATCGAATCACGACTAACAGGGATTAATTAACTTCCTATCCATCTGGTTTTATTTGAGGTACCTCATTTGGTCTGATTAAAACTAAAACTTCGTTGGCAATATTCAAAATTTTTTGAAAAGACTTTAGCCCTTTTTTATCACAGGTTGTGGATGAGAAAACAGCAGATCCGGTCGAGAAAAATCTGATTCTGAAACTGTTTGTGAATATCGGTGTCCTGCTCACTACTTTTAACATGACAGTTGCTTTCGTGCTCTTTGCCGTTCAGAACCAGCAGTTTAGAGCCAGCTTAAAAAAAGCGTTTGATTCGATATATCGGAAATTTTGCGCTTGCAACGTCGATGCAACGAAATCACTTCATAAGCAAGCACAAGATGGAGCAGGCTCTGATAACGAAAAGAGACCCAGTAATGATAATCATGGGATTGGCAACATATCAATCAACCGAATGCCGGCGAACCAGAGCAGCGAATCGAGGGTGCTTCAGATCCAGTTGCGCAAACTGATTCAACTAGAACATGGTTCGCCTAATGACGCAATCCAAATCGAACAAAAGTAAAACAGCAACTGGTACAATGAGCTCTTTCTAGACGCCCAAGATTATAAATATTAGATAAACAGTTTTCAACAGTTGTTGGTTTGTTTATATGTCTGTGCATGAGTGAGTGTGTTAATAATCAATTTCAGCATTAAGGGATTAAGAGGAGTTCGACTGCCTGACCACCCAAAGGCTCCCTCCTTTGGTACGTATTGACACTGCTGTAGGCTGACCTATCCTTAAATTTTCATAGAGGCCCATCTTGACAAACAAAATGCATATCATACAATTCCATGCTATCGAAACAAGCTTTTAATTCAATTCTAGTCATCTCCATGAAAAGAGTTAAACAGAAATGGTACGATAAGCTTTTTCCCCTCCTACGGAAGGGTGTGAAACTCAATTTTCCATATCATGCAATTGTATGATGAACATATTTTTCTTAAGTTGACTGTATAATACTACTTCAAATTTTTCTGTTTTGTCTTTAAGCTCGTATTTGAAAACCTCCTGATTAAAGGACAATAATCTCACATAAACTGCAATAGAAGATTTACCATTTAAAGTAAGACATTGAATATCATACAGGTTTATAATAGAAAACGTGGAATAAGAAGTAGTTAGGGGGGAAGATGTTTTCTCGGTGCTAAGTGGAACTTTTCAGCCTAGGATAGTCGATCCTTTACATACAGTGCTTAGCAAATTTAACCCCAATTGAATGCTTGGGTGGATGATTTTGGTCTATTTGGGTCTCTTAACTTGATCCAAAAACGTAGCCTTTTCCAAACTCTACTAAGGTAAATTTACCTAAAAAATCATATTCTGAATGCGAAATATATCAGTTTGTTCTTTTCCTAGCGTTTCGTTGTTTCGAAATTCATTTTTTCGTGATTTGAAAGTAGCATGATGACTTGCATGTTTTCCATTAATGGAAGTGTATGACTAGCATTTTTTTGTCATTAATGGAACCGTATGTCTAACAAGTTTTGCATTAATGGAAATGTATGATTATATTGTTTTCTAATTGCAAAATAATGTATTGCTAGCTTGAATTGATAGGTTTTTTCAACTGTTGGAGAAAAACTGAGAAGCAGTTTTGATGATGCTGTCAGTATGAGCAATCTATAATACTGAATCCGTCGGATCAGCAAACAGAAAAACGTAACGTAAAACAACTGGTTGGTAAAGATTTAGCTCATGTTCTGAAAGCTATTGCTTTCACCTATGCATATCACATTATAAAACTCTTATTTAATTATTTACCATAATACGGCTAAATCACATTCCCCATGTTGAGCAAAAGTTTTCTAGTACACAAAGTTTTAGCGTCTCCGTGAGATGATAGCTTTATAGTCCCTAGGGAACTTGAAGTTTTAGTCCCCGTAACACTGGCTATGGTCGACTTTTTAACTTGTTTCTTTCTCTTGGGATTTTACTAGTTTTTTCTTCCCTCAGGTTATGTGTTGTTCTATGCCGCTGTATTAGTATCTGTCGCGATTTGGACTGAACAACTTTGAATACTAGTTCGACCACTACTCTCCTAATGCTGGCTTTAGATTTTATAGTCTCGAGGCACTTTCCTTGCACTTGGACTACAGGCGACTTCTCATTGAACGCCAACTCGTATATTAGGCCTTTAATATTCGAGTTGTTCCTTGTGGACTGTTTGTTGACTTCTTTTCCATGTCTACTTCAATCGCGTTTATAGGTACTGGGTTTCCGAGTGCTCCTGCAAGAGCCGGTTGCCTTTTTCTGACGGATTTTTGCGTCGCTGTTGCTGCCGATATCCTAGTTAACTGAGCTGGCCTTTTTTATTGTTTTGCTTTTTTGAAGAAGGTGCCGCATTCTCTGAGTTTGATGAACTTAGTTGTTCAGGATTTTTTTTTGCGTGGCTGTTTCTCAATGATGTACCTTTTGCTTGTTTGCGGTTTTGCTTTCTTCGGGCTCTCCTTTTGCTGGCCTCTTTGTTATTTTCTTGTTAGTTTATGGCTGTATGTGGTGTATAATTCAGATTTTTCCCGTCAGTCGTTATGTGTTTTTGCTCAAACATTTTCACATTTTCAGCTTTGTTGCTATGCGCACGGTGTTATTGCTACCTGTTCTATGTGTTTTATATAGTTTTTCCACCTGTTCTTTTATCCTCCTAATTTTCAGGTATCAAGCTTCCCGTTGCCTAAATGATGTCTGCTTAGTGTCCTGTTGTGTTTGCTTGGTTGAAGCAAAATCACCGTTGAGGTAATCTGCTATTCTTTTTGTGGGCCTTCCTTTGATTGCCATCTCGTCCTGTGGCCAGCCTTGTAGATCGTGCTGTACACCTGGGAGGGTGCATCAAGTTTTTATAATCTGAACTTGCGTGTTTTGCGTTTTTCCAATTTAAATTGTTTGGTGAGTTTGTTGTTGCTGCTCGTTGTGTTTGCTTGGTTGAAGCAAAATCACCGTTGAGGTAATCTGGTATTCTTTTTGTGGGCCTTCCTTTGATTGCAATCTCGTCCTGTGGCCAGCCTTGTAGATCGTGCTGTACACCTGGGAGGGTGCATCAAGTTTTTATAATCTGAACTTGCGTATTTTGCGTTTTTCCAATTTAAATTGTTTGGCGAGTTTGTTGTTGCTATATTGAAAGTCACAATGTTTTTGGTATTCAGCGAATGTGAGCCTTGCTCTATGACACCGTGTTACCCCGTAAGTGGCACTTCTGAATGTTTTTATAACTTCTGTGAAGTCCGACGCTAATTTGAATGATGTATTGTTTTTGTCAACTCTCATTACTACTAATCTACATTTTATTGTTTGTGTCATCCGTTTCACTGTTTGTGTCATCCGTTATGAACTTATGATTGTCGAATGGTTCAAACAGTAACTTCATGTTGCTTGTCTTACAAAAAATCGGAAATTTGTCCGCTCTGAATATTAACGCTTGATTGCATCTTATTTTCAACGATATTGTTTGTAATATACTTTTGCATAATTGTTATAGCAAAATCTGCTTTAGCGGTTGGGTTTTGTGACCTTTTATCTATCGCCACTAGAATTTACGCGTCTCAATGGAGCTCATCGGAAAATCTAATTGAAACTGTTTGTTCGATTCAAATACTGATTTCATCTGGAATTAGTGAGTTTTTCCTATTACCGGTTTTTACTTTATTCGGTGCATCGCCGTCTCTTTTGCGCCATCTAGACGATTGAACAATGGATGTCAGGGAAGCATAACTGTTCAGAAAGGTCAAGAACTGCCGCAGATGCTGGGTGTCTCAAATGAATGCTTTTGAGCACTATCTGTCGTATTTCTTTCTCAATTAGTAGGCAGTCGTCATGTACAATAAGATGCTTACTGATGTTGAGCC
>NW_026971690.1:0-106140 GCF_963678635.1 Symsagittifera roscoffensis | reverse complement strand
GATTTTGGATTCGTTTGCGATTTTAATTGATAGCAATTTTGCCAAAGAAAGGCCAACAAATTATCATTCTAGTTTAGTTTTGTATGTTTGAAACCATCTTCAGGCTTTCACAAATTTGATCAGACTTTATTGGGGGCTATAAAAAAGTTTTGCGCAATTATCCAGACTTTGAATGGAGTACGTTCAGACTTTGCTTGAGATTATTTTTAGACTTTCTTGGGACTATGTTCAGATCTTCGCGACTATGTTAGGACTCTGTTTGGTATGATCTTCATACTTCAGTGAGAACTCAATTCGGACTTTGCTAAGGATTATATTCAGACTTTTTTCCTAATTCTTCAGATTTTCTTATTTCGTAGAAAAAATTGAGTTGTGAAAATAGTACCAGCAAATTAAAAAATGGATCATTTTAGCGTGTTTTTTTTGTATCGTAGCTTCGAGAAAAGCTAATTTTACCAAAATCATGCAAGAGTGAGCGTGAAAACGCATTTTGCTTTACTTTTTGTGTGGGATTTGGAGGTGAAAAAAGATTTGTTGTTGGGTTTCCGAAATATCAATATAAATCACTTTGCTCATTTTCCACGGAAACAAGTCTGTGTTCAGAATTTTTTAAATAATTTGCCGGTTTTTGTTAATTTTCGTTGATACAGTCAGTTTGTAGAAATGGTATAGCCTAAGTTTGAGAAAATAAAGTCATGTTTTAGCTTGAAAGTTTCTATGGCGGTTTCTATATAATTGCTAAGAAAAAAAAGATGATTCCAACCGTAAATTTTATGATTAAGGCTAGGTTCGATTGTTTTCTAGCATGTTTGTGATGGAGATTTTTGTCTGTAATCAACATAAGTATTTAAATCAAATTTCAGCTTCAGAGTAAATGTAGCCGTTTTTCGCCGTTTATTGCTCTGTTTACTTGATGACTGTTGTTTTAATCTTATGATTTTGATATTTCATTGTTTTCTAGTTTTTTGTCACGGAGATATTTGTTGTCTTTAAATTGAAAAATGCTTAATTTTATTTTTGGACTTCGCTGTGCACGCCTTCTCATTTGCTGTCCTCTTCACGATTTGCATATATTATGCGAGTGAAGCTAACATGGGCCTTAAAACTCCAAAATACGATATTTTTGGTAGTCGCATATGTTTAACACGCTTTTTTATAGTTTTTTTGTGTTCGAATATATTTCCAATGTGTATCCGAGTTTGTGTTTAAAATTGTGTTTAAGAAGGTTTCGATAAAATTTTTGATTCTGTTTTGACTTTTTGTTCGACCATGCGCTCGGCCATGTTTTGAACTTGTGCTTGACTATATTTCGGTAAAGTTTTCAACTACTTCTCGTTTTTGTCCTCGACCATGTGTTCGACTATATTTTGACAACCATTTCGACTATGTGCACGACTACGCTTCAAACAAACTTTCCTTTTCGACTCTGACTTTGTGTCTCGACCAAACTTTGTGTTGGACTATGATTTTGTATTTTACTGTGTTCAATTATGATTCGAAATAGTGTTCGACTATGTTTTGACCAGGTATTCGAATATGTTCCAAAACTGTGCTCGACTGAAACGGTTCTTTTTAAGGATGATTTTTGGATCGAACGACATCCGTGTGTTCCAACGACTTTATAAAAAATTTAAGTTGAACAACGTAACCCGGGAAGTCACCCAACGAAGTACATCATGCTAGACTTTTGATCAAGAGCAACTGATTGACTTTAAAAAATTCCCAAAAAAGACTGGATTGAATGAGCAGATTAGCAGTATAATAACTCCATGATTTACTAGATATACAAACTGTCAACCATGAATCAGAGAAGTTAAAATCATATTTTGAAACTTAATTTCTTTAAAACACCCTGAAATCCAACTGGTATACTCATGGATAAACACCAAATAAAGGATAAACACCAAATAATTAGATAAACAGCGAATAAACAACAATTTTGCTAGTCAATTGCTACACTATATGCATTACGAGGCCGAACTGTGCATTTTGTGAATTGTAAGTGGAGTCCGCAACAAGGATGCTCTCTTTTTCTTCTTCACCTTTTTCATTTTTGTTGATTTTTCCGACAAAATTTAACAAGTTTAAAGATTTGTCTCTGCAATCCAGGAAGATACAAACACAAAACTGTGCGCATATCCGGTGCAAATTTTGACCTTCTAATGTTCCCTTACAAAGGATGTTCAATTTGTCGGAAAAGTATTATGTATATTCCATTACCCTCGTTAAGCCTGCAAACTGTTTTTTTATTTTATTTTAACTTCAACTTACTATTTTATTAATTAACTATTAATTACTATTTTATTTTGACACAATTTGATGATTTGTTTATCTTAAACAAACAAGGTGCACATTTTCACCAATATATTTGTAAGTAATGGAAACATTGTACGTTTATGATAAGCAAATCAGTGAACCGATTTACCTTTTTTGTAAAAAAAAAACCAGTGTATTGCATTAACAAAGATTAATAAAGATTAATGGTTAATGGAATATACATTACATATTGATTATTGTTTAAATGGGCAGATAGTGTCGCGAATGACTAGTAAAAAGCGTTGTTCAATCGGTTCTCACCATGCGCATTTCACTCCAGCGCGCGCTGAAC
Source organism: Symsagittifera roscoffensis (assembly GCF_963678635.1). Taxonomy (NCBI): domain Eukaryota; kingdom Metazoa; phylum Xenacoelomorpha; order Acoela; family Convolutidae; genus Symsagittifera; species Symsagittifera roscoffensis. The sequence continues at coordinate 103,532 of NW_026971690.1, read as the reverse complement.
TTTTTCTCTATCTTACCCTTCTTAAAATTAAAGCACATATTTGTATTGACATATGCATTTCCAGAGGCCATTTTGTTGTTAAGCACTAGAAACTGGCATCCCTTATACCACCATCCACCGCCTAACTTTTTTGCACACAACTCTTTATAAACTACATCTTGCTCATTATCTTTTGTTGAGAAAGGCCGATTGCGATGATAGTCTAGAAAGAGGCCAGTTTCAAAATCATTGTCGTAGTTTCCGTCAATCCAGCCTGTGAAGGTCAAGTTGTACCAGGGCTGGGGTTGGATTTTAAAACCTGAAATAACAGTTCACGATAAAAGTTGTCACAGCTCTATGGATGTGTTTGAAGAGACATTGGACCAAGTTAACATCCTACCCCCCCCCCCCAAGCCCTTTAGGGGGGAGGATGTTAACTTGGTTCCGAATTCAAATTTTCAGCCAATCAGAACAGAGCTTTTTTGAATGCTGGGGTGGAGGATCTTAACTTGATCTATCTGGGTGGAACCTTTAACCAGAACAAGAAAAAAAGTTTTTGTTTGATTTAAAAAATCAATAGAGACGTTAAACGATTTGAATACAAATAATTTTTATGGGAAAATTCATCTTCAAATTTTCGGTAATAGTATTTAAAAATTTTCACAAATTAAGGTCTTTTAAGTGAAAAACTGTGTCAAAAACTTATTTTATCAGTAAGAATATCAATCATAATTGAGATAGCAAAGTTAAAATGTTAACCTGAATATTCTCCCCAATAGACGTTGCCACCAAAATATGAAAACTTGGTTCGCAATTTCCATTTTCCTGCGGATGTGAGCTGACTCATCGTTTTCAGACCCAACCAAAGGTCACGCCGATTTGGTCGTTTAAGTCTCCGAACCCGTTTTCATATTCCTTAAACATTTTATCGTGAAACGTTACGTCGTACACAGTTCGTCTTTGGAAAATGATTTCTTCTCTTGTTGTTCTGTTTTGCTCGCATCGTACTCCATAATAGCCTTGAGGACATTCACACTTAGTGAGAGCTACCTTGCTTTCGTTCCACACGCAACTTCCTCTGTTTTCGCAATTCAGAACCGAGCACAGAGAAGACTCGTTACAAGACTCACCGGTCCATCCTTGTGCACATAGGTTCATTCTGGAACAAACGTCGACGATAAATTCAGCTGCAACAAACCACACACAGCAAAACCCAATACAGCACAGCAAAACCCGACTGGATATCGAATTTCCAATGAGCCAAAACATCTTTTCAAATGCAAGTTTTTTTGAGAGTTTTGTTTGGTTTTTGTTCCGAAGAAAGAAAAGTGCTTTTTAGTTTAAAAATTAAGCTTAAAGAGTGTAAATGGCAGTAGTCTCGCTATTCAAAATGCTCAAGAGTCCACAAATGTTTTTGTAAGGCTCAAAATAGAAATTATACCATACTGCGCTTCAAATGCGAATGAAAGACTTCAATTTAACTTTTTAAAGGGGTTTTCTAGTTTCAAGGGCCACTTTTATGGAGACTTAATTCTTCCTAGTTCCTAAATTAGACTTCATGCCAATTTGGCAGTATTTTAGACAACTTGTATTTTGCCAACATGAAACGTTGCTGAAATCATCCGAGGCTTTTTTGGGGCCACATTGATGCTTCTTTATTAGCATCTGTATCGAATTATTCAACTCATGTAACCATCAACTACGCAGAGTTTCTTATCCTTGAGGAGAAGTTTATTAAAAAACTAGCACATGTTGATAATTATATGAAGTTATCTCATTGATTGAATCGGTTTGCAAAATGTTTAAGTTTTTGAAAGAAAGCTTTTCCAGCAAGGAAACTTTGAAATATTTCAAGTTATTTCATAGTGCGAATCGGTTTCGAATAATTCAAGTTTTTTAGCAAGCTATCAAAGCTGTGAAACCTTGAAACAATTCACGTTATTTATCGAAGCCATATGTGAAAAGTTATAAGTCAGTTCAACAGGTAACTCCAATGGTAAATTTATTAAGTTTTTCTATTGAACCCATTAAAGCGATGAAAACTTGAAGCAATTCAGGTTTTTTTATAGAGCGAAATGGTCTGCGAAATTTTTTTTTCAAGTAGGCTTTTTTAATTGTAAAATTTTAAAATAACTCAAAAAGTTTTTCATAATATGAATCATTTCGCAAAAAGCTCAAGTCTTACATAGGCAAGGTATTAATGCTATGAACATTTGATTTATTTTAAATTGTGTTCTAGACCGAAATATTTTGCGAAAAGTTAGTTTTTCTAAATAAAGATAATCGAACTGCAAAATTTAACATTAACTCGACATGTTTCATAGAACAAATCAAATCTCAATGAAATTCAAGTTTCATTTAAGCAAAATATGAAAGCGATAAAACATAAAAATATTTCGATCTATTTCGTGTGCGAAAAAAATTTTACGAAAAAACAGTTTTTCTACGCGGGCTATTCGAGCAATGATTTTTCGACAGTAAACAAGTTATTTCATAGAGCAAATCAATTCGCTGAAAGCTTCAAGTTTTTAATTCAGCAAGCTATGTTAATTACCAAAATTTTAAAAATTGTGAGTTATTTTGTGTAGCTTTAACATTTGAGAAAAGATAGTTTTTGTACACGGGCTAATCGAGCGATAAACTTTTGAAAAGATTAAAAATTTTTCAGGGAGCGCAACGATTTACAAAAAAGTTCAAACTTTATTTAAGCAAGCTCTTGAAGCTGTGAAAACTTGAAATATTTCAAGTTGTTTCCCAGACCGAAACATTCTTGGTAAAAAAATTTGTTTTCCAGCGAGCTAATTGAGAGATGAATTTTAAAATATTTCAAAACTGTTTTTGTGACCGAATTGTTTTGCGAAGTTGTCCTATGCAAGCTATTCATCAAGGAAATTTTAAAATACCCCAATTTTTTATTGAGCAAATCAAGTAACCAAAATGTTATTGTTTTCTAATCCAGATACTCACGCTATCAAAACAAGAAACAATTAAATTTATTTCGTGAAGCCAAAAGGATGCCAAAAAGCTTCAGGGTTTCTACAAAATTTTTTTGAGCCTTAAAAATTTGAAATTATCCAAGTCATTCTATACATTGAATTGATTTGCAAAAGGGTTCAGTTTTTTCTAAGCAGCTATTCCAGCAATGAAACCAACTTAGAAATATTTCAAGTTGATTCATAAGTAGAATCGCTTTGCCAAAACATTTCGTTTTTAAGCTAGCTATTGCAACTATAAAAATTTGAATATTTCGAGTTATTTCCTTAAACGAACCGGTTTTTAAAAAATCAAGTTTTTTTTATAAGCAAGCTAGTTGAGCTAAGAAAATTTCAAAGTTATTTCATGAAGCGAAACGTTTTGCAAAAAAGAACTTAGTTTTTTATGTAAAATATTCAATTTATGAAAAATTTAAAGACCAAATTGTCTATTTATAGTTATTTTTTGGACCAAATCAGTTTGCCAAAAGCTCTAGTTTCCCAAGCAAGCTATTCAATCTATACTAATTTTATAAACCATGTTCACGTTATGTCAAGGACCGAATTCGAAAAAAAATTCGAAAAAAAAGCCTTTCGAAAAAAAAGCTAGGCAACTTCGAAATAATTCACAGTTTCACAGTTTTTTCACAGTTTAAATCGGTTCGCGAAAAACTTACTTTTTAATAGACTATTCCAGCAATGAAATTTTGATTCATTTCAAGTTGTTTTATAGGACGAATCGGTTGGCTAAAATTAGTTTTTTTAGGCATAGATATTGCAGTTTTTAGTTGATTCGTTTCAGATTGAAATGAATCCTTAAAGCCAAATTTTTGGCAAAAAAAAATTGGCAGGTACTGTTTAGCCTGCAAAAATTTTAGCCAGCCAGACGAATCTGAGATAAAAATTGAAGCTCTACCTCTACAAAAAAAATAATTTAATAGTTGAGCTCATGTAAAGTTTGTATCCAATTTAGGAAAATCAGGGGATTTTTTTCGGAAATTCGCAACTAAAACTACCGAAGCTATTGCCACCCAACAAAAAATATCTTCTTAATGCTGTCAAATGGGAGCTTCAAAATCATTTTTAAAACTTATTTTAATATCTCCCGTTTTGCGCAAAAATTTTAGATTTTACCCTGATTGCAATTTCTGTATTTCTTTTCACAGGAAACATCCTGATATTGACACAGCACACAGTAATAATTGAAAATAGAATTCTACTAACTAAATTGCAAAAAATCTAGTAATTTATCAGCAATTTTTTTATGTTACTCTAGTTGGAAAATTGAGTTTTGTAGTGATATTATACAAAAAAAAACACAATAAGCTGGTTGTTGTTCAAGTAGCACAGAAAGTTCCGACCAAAAGAAGGTAAACTTTTTTCAATGAATCTGCTTGTGATTCGAGATAAGATGGCAAGATCGAAAAAAGGTTAAAATTTTGGCATACTAATAATAGTCATAGTTAGGCATAATCGACATCATCTCCTGTAGATAGTAGATAATAAAAGAAAAAATCATTTAGCAGCAATTTCTTCTTTCTCATAAAAATTTTTTCCAATTTACTTTAAAATTTAGTTTTTTTTTCAAAACTTTAACTGCCAAAAAAGAAGCGAGGGAAAACACTTTGACGCACCAATGTTAAGTCGTTGGAACAAAATGAAGTATAGCCACCCAACAAAAACTATCTTCTCAATGCTGTCTAATGGGATCTTAAAAACCATTTTGCTTAACTTTTTTTAGTGTCTCCCGTTTTGCGCAAAACTTAAGATTTTACCCTGATTTTAACTTCTAGATTTTTTCACAGAAGACATCCTGATATTGACACAACACACAGTACTAATTGAAAATAGAATTCTTCTAACTAATTTGCGAAAAATAGAGTAATATATCAGCAATTTTTTATGTTAATCTAGTTGTCAAATCGCGTTTTGCAGTGGTGCTATACAAAACAACACAATAAATGGTTGTTGTTCGAATAAGAAAAATGCGACCAAAAGAAGGAAAAATTTTTTCTCAATGCTTCTATTTGTGATTCGAGATAAGATTGCAAGATCGAAAAAAAGTTTAAAATTTAGGCATACTAATTATAGTCATAGTTAGGCATAATCGACATCACCTCTTGTAGATAATAAAAGAAAAAATCAATTGTAAGCAATTCGTTCTTTTTCGTAAATTTCTTTTCCAGTTTACTTTAAAATTGACTATTTTCAAAATTTTTACTTCCAAAAAAGAGTCGCTGGAACAAAATGAAGTATAGTGATTTAGTAAGCGTCTAGTAACATATTACTAAAACAAATAAACTTGCCTACAAAAATTCGAACTCTTTATGAGGCAAATTTAGTAAGCGTCTAGTAACATATTAATAAGGCAAAAAACTTGCCTACAAAAATGGAACCATTTAAAACGCAGATAATATCGGTTTTTTCTTACGTTACTTCTCTCAGTTTGATTAAAAAGTTATATTTCTGTTTTAACTTTTTAACTTGCTGTTCTAACTTGAAAAATAAATATTATAGGTGAAATTTATTTCATACTTTGAGCTAAGAAAGTCAATATTTCTCGGCTTCTAATGGAAAATTTTTTTTAAAAGAGGCTAGCTAAAACGTTGCAATTTATCTGAAAAAAAATACAAGGTGAACAAAAGTTCCATCTCGGCACTTCTCGCATCAGAGTAAAACCCTTGATGTTCCGACTATGATTTTTGATGGCAATTGGTTTATTTGATTAAAGTCAAAGATAATTTTCTGCTCCTGATAACGTATCAATTTTAACATCATTTCATTGTACATTAAATTACTTTGCTACTTGAGCTTTAAAATGATGAAATCTGTAATGCGTTAATAATCCCAATTTGACTTGTAATATTGAAAGTAGTCCCAACATATTTAGCCTATGTATTCCAGCAACAAAAAACGCAGGTAAAATATTTTTAACAAGGACTAGTTGAGTTGTTGAATACTGTCTTCAAAACAAGCCAACTTAAGCACAATTTTTTTTGGTTGTTTGTTTGAATAACAGAGCAAAATTCCTGCTGTTTTTCACAACATTAGCCTGATTAAGCTGTATTTATGCGGGTTCAGATCATGCCTGATTATAAAATACGTTTGCATTAGTTCTCTAGTTAAGCGACATGAAAGTATTTTACAATTTCAAAAGCTAATTCGGACGACAGGCTACCGTTGCAGATCTTGAAAGACAATTCTATCCAACTCGCTATTAAAATCAGTGTCGAAGATTTTATTTCTTTCAATGCACATCTTGAAAGAGTTTTTAAGTTGATGAGTTTTCTTTTATAATACAATTTTTAGCAATTTTTGTGCCAGATTGTTTTTTTAAGTGCCTTTTAAAGACTTAATATCTGAAATTGCATTACTTCTTGAAAAACTCTAATTTAAAGGACTGCTTCACATGACACATTTTTTGGTAGTTTAAAAGTACATTTCAAGTCATATTGCGTTTAAAGCTCGTTTGGAGGACTTCGTTTCTGCAGTTGAACAATTTTAAAGAATTTTCTGACTTGAAGAGCTAAATCACTGAACACGTTTTTTTTCGCTGTTTAAAAATACATTTCAATTCATTTTGCGTTTAAAGCTCGTTCTGACGACTTTATGTCTGCAGTTAAAAAAATTCAAAGAATTTTATAATTTGCAGTTTTTGTGCAGTTGGAAAATAAATTGCAAATGAGTTTTTTTGCAGTTTACAACGAAAATGCAAATAAGTTTTTTTTGCAGTTTAAAAACAAATGCTGTATTGCCTTCAAAGTTCGTTCGCGGAACTTCAGGTCTACAGTTGCGCCATTTCAAAATTTATCTAACTTGAAGAGCTAAATCACTCAATACGTTTTTTCTCAGTTTGAGAAAATATTTTACGCCAAATTCGTTTAAAGCTCTTTTGGAGGAATTTATGTCTGCAGTTAGACAGCTTCAAAGAACTTTCTTAATTGCAATTTTTTGCAGCTTAAAATTCAACTGCATATAAGTTTTTTTGTAGTTTCATTGTAGTTTTTTGTAGCAAAATTAATTTCATGCCATATTGATTTCAAAGCCCGTTCAGGGGACGTCAGATCTACAGCTGGACAATTTCAAAAATTTGTCTAACCTGAAGAGCTAAATCATTTAACACTTTTTTTTTGCAGTTAGAGAAAAAACTTCATGCCAAATTGAGTTTAAAGCTCGTTCGGAGAAATTTTTTTCTGCAGCTTCTGTAGTTAGACAATTTCAAAAAACTACCTAAATTGCAATTTTTTTTAGCAGTTTAAATATAAATTGCAAATATTTTTTTTTAAATTAAAAATAAAATTCATACCATATTGTGTTCAAAGCTCGTTCAAAGGACTTCAGAATTACACTTGGACAACTTCAAAAAACTTTCTAACTTGAAGAGCTAAATCATTTAACACGTTTTTTTTTCAGTTTGAGAAAATATTTCATGCCAAATTGCGCTTAAAGTTCTTTCGGAGGAAGTTATGTCTGCAGTTAGACAGCTTCAAAGAACTTTCTGATTTGCAGTTTGTTTTCAGCTTAAAACTAATTTGCAAATAAGTTTTTTTTGCAGTTTTAACAATAAATTCATGGCATATTGCGTTCAAAGCCCGTTCGGGGGACTTCAGGCAACTTCAAAAAGCTTTTCCAGCTTGAAGAGCTAAATCACGTAACACGTTTTTTTCGCCGCACTCAATTAACTAAATATGGCTCGATGTAATTTGTTACTTTGATTCAAGGATGCGGTTGGGAAAACTATAAGCTACACTTTGCTCGCCTTCTGACTTTAAAAGGTATAATCTAACGTCAATTTTTTTCAGTTGTAATAAGTTAAACAACTTAAAATTACAATTTTGACTAACCAATTATAGTCCGTTTTTGTGCCAATAACACAAATTTTTTAGACTACCCGCATTGTTACAAGAAAAAAGAGTCACTTTGAATAATTTTTTAGAGGAGATGGCCGGGGAAGAAGTATCTGCTTGATGAAATTACTAGAAGTTTGAGAAAAAGGTAGATTAGGATTCCCTTGATTTGTAGTCTAATGCATGTTTAAAGCATTTTCTGCCAAAATTTTGAAACGAACTTTTTTTGATACACTTTATAGATAATTTTCTGCCGTTTCTAGAGTGACTCATTCTAACGTACTCTGCATTGCCCGCTCTTATGTGCACAATTTACAGAAAAACGAGACAAAAATCTGGATCTGAAAAAAGATCAAATTATTCATATTATTGAAAGCGTTTTACGATTTATTTTTTGTGCTAAAATTTTTTGATAGATGCTTTGCTTTAGTCATGTTTTGATACATTTTTTGACAAATGCTTTTGTCATGAGTTTGACAAGATTATAAACCGTGATAATGATATTGGGAAGGAAGTTTGATCTTAACGAAAATGAAATTAAGTGCAGACAAACATCATAAAACAGGAACCGATTATTTTTTTGCAAGGTAGTCTAAACAGGTATGAAAAAAATTAGTTACTGTTAACAAAAGGTCATTTAAGTTCCAACTGTTTTTGAAAATTCACTTTCAAACTTTCAATTAGTTTGCACATTTTTGAAAAAACATATATCAATAGTAATTTCAAAGCCGTTTTATATTTTGAAAAATAAAATTTATTTTTAATTAATTAATAATCGAATACCTTGAAGCGACTTTCCAATTGACATCTCTTATTTTCAGCTTTCATGAAATAGTCTTTGAGGCCATAACGACTTCTAATACTTTGATATCTTCTATCTCTCAAAAAAAGATTGTAGCAAAAATAAGAAATTTGCGAGCTTCTTTAATCAAAAACACAAATCAACAATGCTATTTCGTTGAAACTCTAAAGTTTTCTGTTCTTCAACTAACTATAGTTTGTATATTTGTTTTCGTGTAAGTTATTTTTCATTTTCAATTTTTTTTGTCGATTTCAATGCTAGTCCTTATGATTTTTAATTACAAAACGTTTATGGCAGATGAGATTTATGATTTTCGCCTGACTGCCGTTTAGATTATCCGAACAACTCTAGACTGGATAACTAAGCAAAATAGATGATAATTTTTTATATTAACTTTTATAGACTTAAGTATAGCGCTGCAACCCATTTCAAAAAACTAAAATCAGCTGCTAGCAATAATAAAAGATAGCAAACTGGATTTTGCAAAATATGAAAAACTAATTCTAAATAAAAGAAATTTGGAATTCAATCAAATATAATTTTGGACCAATTAGCATAACCTCATTTCGAAGCCCCCAAAAAAAATCTTTTCTTTTTGTGTTTTTTTAAATCACCCCCCACACAATTGATAATATACAAAATGATATATTTTGCATATAGCAAAGTTTTAATTAGAGCAAAGGGCATGCCTCAATAAAATATACGGATTAAATCTCCGATGAGGAAGTAATAGCTTGAACTATATTGCGCGTTAATTGTCCCAAATTGAATATGTTGGAAACTATTAAAATCCAATAACCATACAAAAGGTGATCACAGTTGAGATAGTTTTCATAAAATGAGCTCAGGACAACAATACGTTTCGAATGATATGTAAACAATTCCGTCAAAAATTGCTAGTTAAAAGTCGAATTTTGTCTGGAGAAAAAAGCCACCCCGAGCACAATTACTCCGCCGCTTTTTTCGAAAGTAGGAACAAAAAGGCTTCTTAAGAAGGAAAAATTGTCCAGAAAGTATTTCATCTCCAAAATGCATGTAAAAATGGAATGGCTCTGAAAAAAAATTTGATGAAAAACAAAACATTTCTAAGTTTTTAATACATGCATGTACTAAGGGGTTGTTTGTTTTAGGAAAGCCTATAAAGCGATGAAAGTTTGAAACAATTCAGGTTATTTCATAGAGGAAATCGATTTGCAAGAAGCTCATGTTTTACTTAGGCAAGCTATTAAAGCTATGAAAATTTGACACATTTCAAGATGTGTTCTAGACCGAAAGCTTTTGCAAAAAAGTAGTTATTCTAAAGCAAGCTGATCAAATTATAAGAATTTAAGTCAACTCAAAATGTTTCAAAGAGCAAAACATTTCGCAAAAAACTCAAGTTTTATTTAGACAAGATATTAAATCTACGCGGGCTAATCGAGCAATGATCCTTTGAAGTCATTTGAGTGCTTTCATACATTTGAGTTCGCTAAAAAGTTCAAGTTTTATTTAAGCAAGCTATTGAATTTGTAGAAACTTCCAAATTTTTTCTGCACATAAGTAATTCAATTTTGGACAACTAAAATTGAATTACTAAAGTGCAGAAATAAACTTGTACTAGATTTCAGAGAGCATATTACACGAGCGGCAAAACGAAGGTGAACATTCGACGAATTTCCGACTTTCATTTTCAAAAGTTGTTCACCCTAGAGCCACTCTTAGGAAAATTTGCGTGAAGCACAGTTCGTAAGGTCGGCAATAGAGCATACTCAGGACTAAAGTTGATTATGTGAGGTTTTTTAAAACTTCATGTGGCTTAAATAATAAATTGATTTGCAAAAAAAGATACTCAGTTAAGTGGAGTTTTTTTGTATATTTTGATAGTTCGTTGGTGCTAGTAAGCAGCGTTTGTTTCAAAAGCCTAAGTCTTTTTTTCAACCGGGTTAAAACAAATTTTGAAATCTGTGAAAGCTGTTTAATGATGTTATCAAATAGTTTGTGAAATTGGAAATTCATTTGAATACTTCAATTGTCATGCGACGTTATCAAGAGTCTTAAACAGTTTGTGTGAAAGTGGGCGAGTTCAAGGGGCAAGTTGGGGTGAATTATACATTTTGTGATATAAAACAAACAAGTGCCATCTTAATTTTATTCGTCTTTTACTTTTTTATTGCATTTTGTGACAACTGTACAGCATGCATTGAAATTGACAACTAATTGCTTGGCTAAAATTTTACTTAACATTTTTGAATTAACGGCAACCGATTAGCACCTGTTCGATTGATTTGGTAAATAAGAGTTTGTTTCTAATTTTTGTTTGGTTTTCTCATGTTCAAAAGCTACCGAGGAAATCTAAAAGAAGAGTGACAATTTTTATCGATATAAAATAGTGAGGCAATATTTTAAATTAGTTAGCTTCTAAAATCATATTTACGTTGAGTCGGATACGGGAAAAATCTATTGGGAAAAACATCAGAAACTTCTGGAGATTCCATTAGAAGCTTAACTAGCATGCTCATTACATTTCTTGTGCTGGGTACTGGCTAAAGAAGCTCAAGTGCCTTTATGATCCTGAGTTTTTCTGGGAGGACTTGAAAGTCGTGGTTGGTGTTTTTAATTAAATTATAAAGTTTGTCATTGAATTTTTTGCCATGAACGAGTTGCGAGAGTGGCATTTCTATAGATTGGTTGCACTCCTGTGGGATGATCATGGGGCAAGACTTTTCGGTGAGCAAATTGTTCGTATGGGGACAAATATATACATTTGTCGAACGGGATCTTAGTTCAATTTGTGTTGTGCAGGTTCGTGCCTTTGATGCAGTAAGTAATATTCAAAAAACAAAGTGATGTGTAATTTTTAGCCAGATAGCAATATTGTGGATTTTGTGAATGCAAACTATGAATAAAAGGATAACAAATGTGAGTGTGGTTTAGTTTGGTCTTCACATAAACTCTTGGGTACAATTCATATCTCATTCTTTGGGAGTGAAGAAACTAAAAGTCAGTTAAAAATTATTGATATGAGCGGCTATATCTATTCGCAAGCTATGAATCATTAGTGCATGATCGATTACATGATCTAGTTTTTTATTAGTGCAATGTATATCGAGTTTATACTTTTTCATATTTTTCAACAGATTTTTCTCCGTTAAGATAGAAAGTTCTTTGATTTCTTGAAATATCTAATGTAATCTTGTGTCTAGGTATTTGAGTAGCCTGCTGTTTCAACGAGTTTTCTCACGTTCTGATCTTTAGAGTGTCATTGAATTGTATCCATTTTAGTGACGAGTTCTTGAAATTGTTGTGTTCTGATTCGATGTTGTAAATGGGATTCTGAGTAAAATCTAATTGATTGGAAAACATTACTTAGATTTCTAGTTATTGCGCGAAAGCTTTCTGGTGAAAAAGTCGTTAGTGGTTGCATTAAAACTGGGTATGATGTGAAGAGATAATTTTTTTAAAATCTGGATTCAATTGTACTATGTTGTGGCTGCTTTTTGATCCCCATGGGACGACGGTATCCCAAAAACAAGTGCGTCGCTAGAATATGTCTACAAAATGAACTCTGTTTTTTTAACAAGTAGGAGTTCTTGTAAAAACTTGGTTTTCTTTGATTGATTTATCTCCAAAAACATGTAATGGTGATAGGTTTTTGTGCATGTTTATTATCAAAAGATGTTTTTTGTATTATTTAATTTATGAGCGGTTTCCTAGGAAGAGATACCCTGAATAAAAAAATTGGATCAAGTTAACATCGTTCCCCCCTAATAGACCAAGTTAAGATCCTCCACACCAGCGCTTAAATTAAATTAAATTTGCTAAGCGCTGCATGTAAAATGCACGATTCTGATTGGCTGAAAATTTCCAACTAAGAACCAAGTTTAGGGGAGATGGTGTTAACTTGGTCCAAAATTATTGCATTTCTGTTCAAATCAATTCCAGTAAGCACTCCTTTCTTCGCACACTTTGTGAACAAATTCAACGTGACCAGTTTTGATTTCATCTCTTCCACTGACGTCGACCCATGCCAACATTTTAGAGCAGTCTGAGAAGCTATCGGATTGGCCAATATCGCGTTTGCCCAGGTATTTTCCGGTTCCGTCGTGGAAATTGACAACTATTCTCCCAATCACGTTGCAAACTTCCATCTTCATTGCTTTCGTGGCAAAAAACTCTGAAAAATATTTCATTTCAGTCAGGAAATGATCGAGTGTTAAATAACGCTTCAATTGGCTCAAAAAAATTTTCATCTACGAAACGCGAAATTCGAGTGTTTTAGCTGAAATTACCTATAGCTTTTTTTGGTTGGTGCCTCGTCTAACCATAGTGCATGATTTGATGTTCAACATCCGTGCTAACGCTTTTTTGATAGTCTTCAATTTATTTGGAACTTTCGGCTCAATTCAAATTATTACTTTAAAATTACAACTTGGAAATGTATCGTAATAAGAAAAAATTATTTTTTTATGAAGTTCTCCGTCTTGGACACAACAAAAAAATGAGAACTGACTGAAGTTTGTTTTTTGCAAAAGCTGTGGACTGACTGAAGTATTGAATTTAAGTCCGGGGTGGCTTTCTCAAAGAGTAATTTCGGATAACGTACACCGTCTGTTCGTCGCGCCATCTTATTTTCGGCCGGACAGATTCGTGCAACTTCTTAGTCTATTACCGATCTTAATCTTACTCTTAGATCTCCTAGTCTCAATAGATCTAGTTTATACCGGTATTTGCGATATTAGTTATCAGGAACTGTTCTGAAGGAGAACGACTGTTTGCTAAATTATATTTATTCTGTTCTGTCGCTGAAATTCTAAAAATTTTCAGCCTTACAATTTATAGTAAGTTTTAGTCATGGATTGGTTAGTTCTAAGTATTTTACAGTGATAGCTATCAAGCATATAATTGGTTATATTGAATACTTGTTTTGAACTGCGGTTCCTGTACGTTTCTTGCAAGGGCTATGGACTTTATATTTATTTGGTTCAAAAACCTAAATAGTATTGTTAGATGTCTCCAACTTGTGGTGGTAGGAACTTTTACCGATTCGAAAAAAAACGATTAACAAGCAATTATAAACTGATGATCGCACCTTGAAGCTGGTCGTTATTTAACTCTGGAAGTTCGTCTCCGCAATCAACAGCCACCTCCCTATACCCATCTTGCTAAAAATCAGTTTGTGGTTATCCAGCCAATCAGAATAAAACCAATTTTTGGAAAGCTGGAATATAACGTTTTTTTTTTGCATGATTTCTTGTCGGGAACAACGATTTTGATGCTGCATCTATAAATTTTTTTTCTTTTTTCAATTTAAGTAAATTCAAAATAAAAAAAGCAGATAAATGATGGATCAGGTCCAATGAACCAAATTTAGTTAGTTTTTGTAATTCAGGGAAAGCAATAATTTTGATCAGTTTTTCAAAACTAAAAGATCAGCAAATGTCGAGAACTTACCTCAATGGGTAGCATTTTTTTCGAAGAAGCTAAAACAGAACAGTTATTGCGGAAATTTTCCAACTTCCATGAATTGCTTAAATTGTCAATCACAGTCATCTCGAACATGAATTTAAATTGAAACAATTTTAAATATTTAAACTCAAATATTTTTTTTTGTGGATGAGATATATATTTTCGGTATCGCCCTAACTATTACTTTTGGAGAATAACCAACTCCAAAAAGGGCTAAGCTAACTCAATGGCTCAAATCAATCAGTTTTTGTACCAGAAGCGAATCCTCCTTTTGCATGAGTCGGGCAGGGGGAGGGGTTGGAAAGTCTATAAAAGAGATCGTTTTTTTTTCTGAAACCTCGTTTTTTTGTTTTGTTTCAATCAGGCTTCTAAGGTACCTAGCTTAGCGTGGAAGTTTACCTGCTGGCTTGGCAAAATAATGTAAAATATTTAGACCCGGTGCTGATCTACGATTTCCTTGAGGGGGATGATTTTTCAAACAAAAATTTGAATATTTTGTCGTCTTTTCATAAGTCGACCAAATTGATTTTCCGATGTCCCAAAAATACAATTTCGAGGTCAAAACCGTGACGATGGTAGCAAAGGGCGTCAGCTGCCCTTGTTTTTTAATCGCCACTGGTTCTGACAACTAAAACAATTTTCATGGAAATTGTAAAAAAAAATGAAAAAACAAATGCTGGTTGCGCAAAAAAAAATCTTTTTTTTTGTTCATCACGACTTGGGTTAATTGCAGAATTCGATTCCAGTGTTGTTCTTGGTAGCCAGAAGCTGGTCGGTTTTGATATGTAAGATGACCGTTTTATTTCGATCTCAAGGCAGTGTTCTCCATTTGTGCGACTGTTCGCTTTTGGTCACACATTGATTTTGCAAATAGCAGCTGTTTTAAATGCATCTGTGTCATTTGATACGATGTGCTAGGATTCATCCATCGAGGAATCTCTTGGCCATGGGCGGTTCTTCAAAAAATATAGTTGTCGATAAATTAGGCATAAAACTTGTACAATTTTTGCATAATTTGTTTCTGTGATATACTACCTGACTGACTCGAGATAAAAACTAATACTGTAATTCCATAAAATTAAAGTTATCAATTTTCCTTTACTATTTTCTTTTAGTTCTGCTGTTATCAGCATAATTGAGCGCAGTTCTTTAGCTGCTAACCGAAGGTTTGCAACTTAGTGACCTTGGAAAAAGTTTAATTATAATAAGACATAGATATTTACATACATAAAAAAACGCCTCGAGGAAACGTTGCTGCTAGCGCAGTAGCGGGCAGTACCACAGGCCCTCTCAGCTGAAATATATATTTTTTACTACCTTAAGTAAATAACTTTACAATAACAATAGGAGTTTATTCTCAGTTTTCTAAAAAAAATGGGTTCTCTGTTTGAAATTTCAAATTATTGTCGCCCCATTGTCTGTTAATACTTGTCTAAGTCAATTCTCCAACATGGGTTCTTTGATATGCCCTCATCTAGATTTACATAGGCGAAATTTTTTTGGAACAGATGTCCCTCGAGCAGCCCCAGTCGCGTCTTTATAGGGTCTGTCGTTTCTCGTCTTGAAAACTGTTCGTATCCTTCGGTATTCTTGAAGTGCCACCATTAGTGGTGCCCCCTTGATAGTTCTTCCTCTAAGATCTCCTAAGATCGAGTGTTTTACGGAATCTCAGAACTGTTGAGGTTCCTTGCTTTTCGTTTGTCTGGAACTTCTCCTGACCCCGTGTCTTCCATACTGGAATAATCCGATGCGCTTGTTGAAAGATCAAATTTTTCATCCCTCTCGCCTGTTGCTTGTTTTCTCCCTTTAAGGTCGTCTGCTACTTTTTGGCCCCTCTTTTCAATACTTGATCGGGCAGGTTTTCCCACTCGGCTCGAGAAAAGTCACGAATTTGAAAAGTGTCCATTATGTCCTCTGGTATTGTGCACAAATCCACCTTCTTTAACTTTCTCCCCTTTTGTAATTTTCGAGGAGTTCAGCTCGATTGTTCTGTCTGTATCGTGTAGCTTGCTTGAATGATTAGCTATTTTGTCATCATTTCATTAACTCTAGTAAAATCAGCCTAACTGAAATGCAGAAATTCTCTGATAATAAGTTTAGTTTCGAGGTAGATTTGGACTTCGAAGTTTGATTGATTGACGATCGAAGCAAACCTTTTATTTGTCATGAAATTTATATCATCTGCGCATCATCTGATTCGAGTGCAAAACAGAATGCAAAGTGTTTTTAACTGCCTGTTGTAGGTGTTTAGGCACCATCCGAGAGTCTTAATGCTTGTCTTGGGTGTTTTGGCTGAAATGCATTGCTTGCTTTTCTTCTTTGGCACCTGTTCAACCGATCCAATTACTTTTGTGAAAAGGGGTCTACGCAAACTTTAGCAGATGCTCAGGACAAGGTTTGCTGTATCTTTTCGTAATTAAAATGATGAGCTGAATAATAACAAAGGTTTGATGTTGCCAAATTCTACAAAGCGCAGATAAAAAGTTTTTGACCCTAAAAACTAAACTTGAAAGAAGATATCTGGCAGTTTTGAGAGAAGTTATTCTGATCCTAAGCTGATTTGGAAAAAAAATGAATTTTATGTGTTTTTGGAACCATTCGTGATTTCTTTCTCTGTTGACCAATGTTTGTCACGATCAACCGATATAAGCTCGTAAGTTTGTTTTTGACCATATGAGTGTAAATAGATAAATTCAGCAAAGTCGATGTTCAATTTGTGACGGTTTTGCGTAGGGGGGTTTCGGGGAGGGCGTTGGTGCAGCAGCCCTTTCCTCAGGTGTTCGACCCCTGACCAAACAAAGAATCGTCCCTTTGATACCCCTTGAATAAGAAGGGGAATGCTCGCTTGTCAAAGAACTTTTTTTCGTGATCTCCGTAAAACTTTTTTATTGCATCAAAATTTTTCCTGTGGTGCAACAAAATGTTGCACCAGTTTCAAAAACTTGCCCCTTGCCTTGGCTATGCAAAATCTGGGCCACAAAAAATAGGATTCTTGAACAAAATGTGAATAAACATTTCAAGCAAACAGCAAAAATAAAATAAAGTTAGTCTGACGTTTTTTAGAAACTTAAGTGACAAGAAACTCACAAGAGGGTAGAGACCACTTGCTCTCTCCTCCAAATTTCACTCCCAAAAACTGCAACAGGGGCTTCGACTGTTTCTTCACCACGTTACCACTTCCATCTCTCTTCCAACGAGTGATTATTGGGATTACTAGAAAAAAAAACAGTTTTATGTCGAACGCACTCAGCAGTTATTCAAATTAGTTCACTTTTCGTGTATTGATTTAGTTTATATTTTTTTAAAATGTTTTTATGTATGCACATTCTATAGTTAGTGAGCATGGTTCATCATTTATACATGTACTCGTAACAAAATATTTTGGGCTTATTTTGTTTTCAAAACTCAAAAGTTAATGCTGATGAGTTTTTTTTTTGTTTGAGGTAATCTTTTAACAAGCGATATGAAAAATCAATTGTCGTGTATAAATCCTAGACGAAGAATAAAGCTGCTACCACAGAAAAAATTGATGTGCTCGAATTATAAATTGATCGTCTGGGTCGACCGAATGTCCACTTTTCAAACCAAAATCAATGGGCCGACAAAAGTTTCGATTCACCAGTGTCGATACATTAGTCAAACAGGGATATTACATAATAAAAATTAGGCATAAAACAATCAATTTTTTGGTATTTTCTACGCTGTAGTTGCTGCAAATAAGCAAGTATCAAAATCATTAAAACTCATATTTTTGACACTGAAACAGCAGCAAAAAAAATCAGAATTTCAAAATTCATTTGAACACAAAATTCAACTTCGAAACGAAAGTACACAGAGGTTCCATTTAAGGTTCCCGCGGCAGAGAAGAAAGGTTCTTTCAATGAAATCATCTATCTGAAACTATGTGCTAGTGATTTAGAAATTAATAATATCTAAAAAAACAAGAATAGCCGGTTATTGTGCAAGTAGCACAGCCGACCATAGTCTTCGAAACGCAAAAAAAAAATCTTTTAAATTAGTGTTTTTTCTGCTTGGTGCTATAAAAGGATCTGAACGAAAAACTGGAACCAAGAAATAATCGGCAGTCCTTGTAAAATAGGCAAATTGGACAACACTTGTCTCTTTTCCAGTCCCCCCTTTCAAATTCATTTTTGAAAAGCTTATTCAACGTTGTCATAATGCAACGAAATTTGGCGTGGTGAACAAATCGACAATTGTGAACAGATTTGTTCTTTTTTCTTTACAGCGTAGTATCACGGATTTAGCCGTAATATCACGTAAAGCAAACGTAGAACTCGGTAATTTGAAAGGGGGAAAGGAAAAGAAAGCAACATTTGTGTAGAAAAATGACAAAAATACAAAAAAATATCGTTAAAAAAGTTCGAAAAAATGATGTTTTTAATTCTGAAATGGCGCTAACAAAATTCAGAAAAACAATTGTATCGGTAAAACCAAGTTTGCACGGTCTAAATTAAGCAAAAAAAAATCTATTGTAAGCTTTCTTGCTTGCAATGTTTGCTCGAACTTAGGTTAAAAATTAAACCTGTTTTTCTCAAAACTGGGACAATTTTTTGTAGATTTTTTAACGTCGTTCGAATCACGACTGAAAATTTTTTGATAATATATCACTCAATCCATTCCCATAATTATTTGTGGTACCTGATTTTGACTGGAAAACGAAAAGAAAAAGAAGCAAGTAGCACAGAATGTTCTGACCATTTTCATTTAAAATATATAATTAAATTAAATTAGGCATGATCGAAAAAATTTGTTTTCAAAATTGAATAAACAACAAAAAATGAAACGTTTTGTTTTTTTTCTACAGCTTTTATTTTTTTCAACATCTTTATTGTCAAATAAGCTCTACAATAAATATTTAAAACTAGTTTTTCATGAAAAACATCAAGTTTTTTGAGCTTAAAATCACAAAAAAAAGCTAAATTCCATATAACGAGTTTTATCGATCGCATTTTATACTCATTATGCAACGACAGGACCACCTTCGATTTGAGATAGAGTTTCAGTCCCGGAATGAGCTGAAGGAGCCATCATTGGTGTTTTGGTAGTCTCTGCTTTTTCAGCATCTTCAGAAACTCTCGTTGTCTCGTCAGTTTCAGAATCTTCACTACTTTCGTCAATAACAGCGAGCTAAAACACGAAAACTATTCGTCACTAATAGCATATCGAGTTTACAAAAAATATATATGCTATATCATCTGCTTAAGCGTAATCATGTTAAATCTGAATGGTTGCATCGATTGCTTCAATCACATTCAGTTGCTGCAAGTTTCAAATTTAGTTCTGATTTAAAGTTAGCAAATGCCTCTGAAATATTTGGATTTGTGTCATATTTGATAGATTCCTGACATTTAACGCGGTATTGGTTAATGGAAAAGAACAAAAATTCAAGCTATGAATTTAACACTAAGGAAAATTGAGACTGTAAAATTAGACCAGTGCTGTAAAATCATCGGAAATGAAAAAACTAAGAGCAAGGCGACAATTCTCCGAATGCGACAAAGACTTTCCTTTTTTTCGAAAAATTCATCATTTATTAAAAAGGAACACCACTTCACAGACCTTAAAACACAGTTGAAACATTGAGGGCTTTGACTTGATATGATCATTCTTGTTGTTCCGACTTTCGATACGACAAATTCAGACAAATTTCGGCTTTTTAACTAGCCATTTCTTACGGATTTTTTTATCATTCAAAAGGTATTGTTGTCTTGAGCTTAAACTTGAAACGATATTTCACCTGTGACCTTTTTTTAAAAAAATTACGGGGGTTTAAAGTTTGCAATTTTTTCCAACTTGGCACAATTAACGCGCGATTTAATTCGCGGTATTAACGCATAAGCGGAGGTTTAATCAGTTTTAAAAATCGTTTCAAATTGGTTAAAGGATGCTTATTTGTCATAATTGATTTGTTACAAGGAGCAAAATCTATTCTCTTGTTTTTTATATGGCGTGTGGGGGGGGGGGTTGATTTTCATAGAAAAAATAACAAATTTTAGAAAAAAATTTTCAGTTTATTTTATTACATTTAATTTGTTAATGATATTTATGTTATTTCTGCTCCATAAACCTTAAAGTTCAGTCAAAACATTTAGTGCTTCGCATTAATAAGGGCAGTTTTGCTTACCTTTCCGTCCGAAGAAGTAGCTTCTTTTCTTTTGGCTAATATAAATTCTGTATTTTCATATAAGTGGTCATTTGACTCCATACTGAAAGTTTTATAGGTCATTCGCTTTTAGCAGCTTTTTGTATGTAGTTTTTGGGTAAAGCTTGCGTCAAATGTTGAGTGATTTAATGATCAAAGTGCGCAAATATATTTCTTTTTGACAAATACAGTCATTTAATGGGTTGATTAACAGTCTTTTACCTACAATTAAAGCGTTTTATTTTCACCATCTCAAGCAAGCAAACTTCAATTTACAATACGCGACCGGCCAACTTTTCATGAAAACGCTACAGAATTTGAAGGTTTTACTGGAGATAAAATTTTGCGCTTTTGGTCCATATACGATTTTAAAAACCATAAACTTGCAGCGTTTTGAATTTGATATTGCAAGTATCTGATTTTTTTCGGAACGGTTTTCAAAAAATTCTTGTTGTTTAGATCTAAGACTCTTGTGTGACTCAGAACATATACATGCAAATTAAGCTCGGTAAAGTTTAGACTAGACGAGATGTTTTTCTTACAATAACTCATATCGAAACCGTTTTCGATGAAAAATCGCCAGAGGCAAGCCATCTGGCTCCAATGTCCAGAGAATTAAAAACGAAGAGAATGTGTTGCTGTTAAAGACAAATGTGAAGAAATAGAAATGCATTTATCAGGAATATCAAAGCATTGACTCGAAAAAACTCGCAGTTTTAGTTTAATTGCACGCAGATAAAATGTAGATATCAGAAAAAGTTCATTTGATAAATATGTGGGATGGAATGAAGTGAAATTATGTAATTAAATCGAAATAAAGTGTCAATGAGATGTATCTGATAAAAAACGGGAATTTTCCAAGGATAAAAATAGATTGATGAGAGCGGAACAAAGAAATTCAAAAACAAAGGCTTGAGTGGAGTGGAAAAATCTTGGGCAACAAAAAGAACCAAAAAAACCTCGGATGTTCAATATATTGGTGTACTAGAAAAAGGGGTGACTCTAATCTATGATCTTCTCAAGGAAGGTGGGGCGGTTTTTCAAAATAATTCAGAAAAACTAATCCATAATATTGTAGGACCCGAAAAAAATGCAGTTTGATCACGTTCTTAAAAAGTCAATCAAAAATCTCTCAGTTTTTTCATTTAAAAAAAAGATCAAAAATCGTTTAAACGCTCAGTCTACAGCAAAGTTTTGGGCGTTATTGTCTAAAAAACCATTCGAATCTTGATTGAAGATGGGCGGAAAATCTCGACTCGGGCTTCTATCCTCGTTAAGATCCGTCTCTTGTTCTACTGAAGTGGACTAGCATACCAACATTGGTTCTACAGGCGGAGCAGCATCACTTCAATCATTTTATGAAATTCCAATCGTTTTTAGTGGTATTTAATCTGGGAGTACTTTACTCGCATTGACATCGGCCATGGCGCGGGAAAGTTATCTGTTCGTTCGCTGGATTATTTTAAGACCAGAAACAGGAAAACTACCAATGGATGCTCTCGTCTGGTATAAGTCATTTATTCGCGATCAATCTAATTAGCATTACGAGGCCAAACTGTGTACTGGATAGGCGCACAATTTTGTGTGTGTATGTTCCTGGGTTCCACAGACAAGTTTTAGAACATGTTTCAAAATGTAAGCGGATTCCACTCACAAAATTTCAGTGGATTCCACGTACAAATGCCTGGAACGTAAATTTTGTCGGCAACGAGCGAATGTAAATAGTTGTTCCGGATTCCGTAAATTTTAGCGGATTTTGCAAATGTAAGTGAATTCCGTAAATTTCTGCGGATTCCACTTACAATTTGCGGTTTCTGCTTACAATTTGCGGAATCTGCTTACAAATTGCGGATTCCGATTACAATTTGCGGATTCCACTTACAGTTGCGGATTCCGCGACAGCTTAATTTACTAACCTCAAATATCATTATTTGTTTATGGATTCCACAAACTGGTTCCGGATTCCACACATGAAGTTGCCTGTTTTTGGAGCGATTTTGAGCAAGACAGTATTTTAGCTACGTGTCCGTGGAATTCAAAACAGCAGAGAAGATAAAAAAAAAATAGCAATGTTGCTGATTCCGTGACAAATTTGATTTTCACCTGTTGCGGAATCCACTTACAATTCACAAAATGCACAGTTTGGCCTCGTAATAGCATCTCTCATGAGTTTTCAATGTACATAAATGGGCTTTTTAATAGGTCTTCACGTTTTTAGTGGTCTTTGTTCAGGGATTGCTTTACTCGCATTGACAGCGGCCATGATCACAGAAAAACAATCTGTTCGCCCGCTTGATAACTTTTAAGACTAGAAACATGAAAACTACCAATGGATGTTTTCTTCTGGCCATGTATATGTGTTCGTCATTTATCCGTGATCAATTTAGTCATCTTACGTCTCAAAGTCTCTTTTTGTTAGCGCATCAGATGAGGTCTAGATAATGAGTAACACAAAATGATAACCAATCTACAGCAAATAGTAAATATATAGTTCAGATTCAATTAAAAGAGTTTTTGTGCTAGCAGTCACTGGGATAAATCTTTTTATGAACTAACCCGTACTTTGCAAAAACTCAAAAATAAGATATATTCTGCTTGAAAGCTCACCTTTTTCAGACTTTGTGCCTATATGATCCAGGTTTCGTTTGAACATTAGCAGCTTTGTCTCAGTTCTGAGACTGAAAAGGAACTCTTCACAATCCAGGACTGCGCATGACCAGAACCAGAACTGATCACACATGGGGCTAGCAAGCATGGTTCATGGTTCAGGCCTTGTTCAGGACTGGATCAAGCCTCCTATAAAACAAAACAGAAGTATTGAGAGGCACGATTTTATCAAATTTTTTAGAGCTGAACTGCTTAGTTCAGTTCAATAATAGCCAAAAAAAGTCGTAATAAAGGTGAAAAAATTGTACCATAAAACTTTTCCAGACATGAATATGTCTTATCAAGACCTGAAGATGTCTGATCCAAAAGCGACCAACTCTATTCCTGCTCTTCAGTGAAAAGTTTTGGATTGAAAAACGATTTGTCAAGAAAACTGTGAGAACTTAAAGTGAAACAAGACTGCTCGTATCAGGGCGAAGCCCTGAATGTTCCGACTGCATTTTAAGGTTTATGGAGCAGCAGTAAAAGCCTAAAAAAATTAAATGAAATAAAATAAAATGAAAAAAATTTTTTGTGAAAATCATCCCCCACACGCCATATAAAGTACAAAAAGAGAGATTTCGTTCCTTGTAACAAATCAATTATGGCAAATAAGCTTCGTTCAACCAATTTGGAACGATTTATAAGACTGATTAAATCTCCGCTTACGCGTTAATAGCGCGAATTATATCGCGCGTTAATTGTCCCAAATTGGTCAAAATGTCAAAATGGCCAAAATGGCAATCTTTAAACCCTCATAACTCTACGAAAAATGATCACAGGTGAAATATCTTTTCAAATTTAAGCTCAGGACAACAATACCTTTTGAATGATATAAAAAAATTCCGTCAAAAATGGCTAGTTAAAAAGTCGAAATTTGTCTGAAGAAAAAAAACCCACCCCGAGCACAAATATTCCGTTACTTTCGTATCGAAAGTCGGAACAATAATCACCACATGGACAAAAATATCTGAGTCAATTTTTTCATTGTGTTTTGTTTGCAAAATCAAAATTGGAAAAAGATCTAAAAATCACGGGTGCTGTCAACTGATTTTCATTAATACAAGTTATCTATTGGTCTTAAAAATCATAAGAAGTCTCGAAGCGCGAGAGTTTTTCTCGGAAAGCTAAAAAAAACTGGAAAATTCTCCGAAGTATAGATCATTGAAGACAGACACTAATTTTGTGGAACTAAAAAAGCGTAAATAGGGATGGCTAACCAGTTATGAAGCTGTTGATGACTCCATACACCTTGTTTGCTTCCCTATGAACAAAACAAACCGGCACAAGGACATTTAGGGCCAGGAGCTGATAAGAGTTGAAGACTTATGGATCAAGAAGACTTATTGAAAGCTTATTTAAAACCAAAAAAAGCTTATGGATCAAGAGCCAGTACAAGAACATGACAGGTACATAATATCAAACGATGAAGACTCGAAGAGCTCAGTGTAGGTGCTTGATATATGGCTGTAAGTCTATTCTGTTAATTTTGCTGTAACTACCTGAAAATTGGATGAATCAAATGAGTTATAACCAACGTGGTTAACTCATAGAGTAATTTCGGATAGGGTACACCGTCTGCTCGTCACGCTATCTTATTTTCGGCCGGATAGATTCGTGCAACTTCTTAGTCTAATACCGATCCTAATCTTACTCTTATACTTTCTAGTCTCAGGGTGTTTAACTAGTCTCTGCTAGGCTCAATAGATCTAGGGTATACTGGTTTATTGCGGCTGCTGAAGTTCTCTTGGAGAGGCAACTAATTTCTAAGTTAAATTCAAATCTCTCTGGTGCTGAAATTACAAGTAATTTCAGCACTTACAAATAAGTGGGTTGTTAGATAGATGGATTCTGATTGGTTAATATTAAATACTTTACTGTGGTAAAATATCCAATTTATCCAATTATAAAACATAGTTTAGATCAGGTTCCACCCATCCGGGTTTTACAGAGTTTTTAGAATTATCTTTCTGCAATTCAAAGGATGGATGATGAACGTTGGTATTTGGCGAACATCATATTCTTGTCCGGTTCCTCTTGTTAAAGAAGTTCCAGGACGCTGGAGTTAGGAACATCAATCGTTGTGTCGTCTTGTGACAACGACTGGGTTCCCCAATGAAATCAATCTGATTTCAAAATGGTTTGCTATGACGGGTTTTTCTGTATTATGTAGAGAACTTGTTTTGTGTTCAACCTCGTCTGGGAATGGCATAGAGATCGTGTGTGGAAGGGATGCCTCGTAACTCGGATCTGCACGTATACTTGAACATCGAGGTGGTCATTGGTCTAGTTCAATGAAGTCCTTTTCTGCGAAGTCAAGTCGTACTCTAAATCCTTTGATTTGTGATTGTGGACGGCTTATCGGTTATGGTTAGCCATTCTTGTTCGAGTGTGATGGAATCATTTTGTCTTTGGACTTTCGTCTTTGTTGTTGTGTGTTGATCTATATACTGCAAGGTATAATTTACATTTTATAAAATTTTATTAGTTCGGTTTTTTAATCATGAATTTAGTTAGTTGTTTTCACAAAAGCATTTTGTTTAGTTCGGTTATTTTGAAGAGTTACTCACCCTTGAGTACATCTTATTAAAAATAGAAGTGTGGTCACAAAGCGTGGATGTAGCGCGGTGGGTTAGGCCGGCTATAGAGCATGCTCAGGACGTCCTCTCTTGTGGGTTAGGCCAGGAGTGGGAGTATGATTTCGTGCTGTTTCTTTGATAGGTCCTGTTATGTGATAACGTTTTATGTTGGGTTTATGTTGGTCTTTCTTATGTTTCTTTGGTTGTGTCTTTTTTTCAAAAATCAAATTGTTTTTGGTATGTGTTTGTCTTGCGACTTTTTTGTGTTTTATTATTTCTTTCTTAGACTTTATAATAGTCTTTAAAAGAATAAATTATCCAGTTTTAAACTGGGTTAATCCGGTTTGGGTACCGTTGATTTTCTTTTCTTAGTCATGCTGTTATTTTATGATTTGTGGTGTTTAGTAAGCTGCGTTGGTAAGTTTGGTTTAGTATATAATTCCTTTCCAACCGGGTTAAAGAAAAGTTTGAAACTTGTTATCGCGTGTTAGAGTTGTTGAGTGTTAAAACTTGAAACTCAAAATCATTATTTAAGCAATTCTTCGTGAGCGAGCTGTGCGAGTTTGGATAAAATTCTTGTGCGAGTGAATGAAAATATCAAAAGGTTAGTACTGCATTTTCATTTTATCAATTTATTACATAGAATTTCAAATTTACTGCTTTTTTGGGAAAATTTTAAGTTATAAATTTTCATCGTAATTAAATTTACTGCTTCATGAGGAAACAATTTATAAATTAATTTACTTCATTTGGTATGAATTTTATTATATTATTTTGTGCAAAATATTATTGAAGTTTAGAAAAATTTTAACAAGTTTAATTTTTATTTTTCTTTTCCGTTTTTTGCAGATGATCGGGGTATGAAGACTAGAAATGTAAAAGAAACATGAATAAAGAATGGTTAGTACTAATTTAAATTTATTAGTGAAGAATATTTTTAAATTATACTTACCTGTTAATCGTCTGGGAAAAAGCTTGTGGTAAGATGTCGTGTATCATGTCCGATGTTGTTAGTAATTTTGCTAGTATGCGAATGATGTTTTTAGTTTGGAGCAGTGGCCGAAGCAATTGAAGTGCTTTAATGGTTTTTAGTTCTTCGGTGCCTACTGCAAACTCATAAGATGTGTTTTGAATGAGGTTATATATTTTGTGATTATATTTAGTATTGTGAATGAATTCTAATATTGGGATTTCTATAGGCTGGATAAATTCATGTGGGATAAGGAAGGGTCTGGATTCTTCGGCGTTAAAGTTCTTCGTGATGGGACAAAATATATACATTTGTGTTACTGGGTCATAATTGCGGAGGATGCCGTGGAGGTTAGTATCCTTGATGCAATAAGTGAAATTAGGAAAAAATGGTGAAGTGTACTTCGAGTTAAGAAACTGAAAACGATGGTGTGGTTGTCTTGATGGAGTATAAAAATCAAAATGATTTTGTATGAAGCGATAGTATGTATATGTATGAGTCTGTTTAGTGCGTAACATATTGTCGTGTGAACAGTGCAAATCGCGTTCATGTGGTGCAAGGAAGTGAAAGGTTAGTGAAAATAACTGAAATTTGTCTTTGAAACTTTCGTAAGCTTGAATATCATTTAGTGCTTCAGAAATGATGTGATCATATTTTCTATCAAAAATATTAAGTGTGAATACATATGACGTTTTGATGAAAAATTTTTCTGTTAGTTGTGGGTTAGCGAAGCGATCGTCATCTAGAAATTGGTCTTGATTAGTTCGGATGATATTATGGTCGTAATATTCTATTGGAAATTCGTTAGCTCGAGGTGCAGTGAATGTTTTTAGTAAATTTTTATATCCTACATAAGTAAATTGTCTAGGTGTTAGTGTTGCGGTGAATCTATAAAGTATATTTTTATTCTTTTCTATGTCGTCATGAGTACTAGATAGTGGCAGGCAAAGGGGATTAATAAAATGGTAATATGCTGTCCAGTGAAGTGTGGGCATTAAAACAAGTTCATCTACAAAACTACGTGTGTCGTTAGTGTCGTTAGGTGTGTTTAATGTATATTGTGGGAATGAGGGTAAGGTGATTGCTAGAACATCTTTCGTGTTGGTGTGTTGTGGATGATTAATATATTCGCAGGCTGTTCCTGGTTTGGTCGGGAATGAATGGTTCGAGAATTTCCTTTTAAAAGTGCGATAAGCTCGGTTACTGCTATTAGAAGTTTCGGTGGATGTGGATGATTGTGCTAATGATGCAGTGTAAGCTGAGGAGGGTGTAGGAGTAGGTGGGTTTGAGGATTCTATTGTGGATGAATTTTGATGTATGGTGAGGGTGTTAGGGTGTATTAACTGTTGTTGTAGGGTGATAAAATTCCTGGGGAAATTTGGGGGGTATCTGGAGATTTATTAGATGATCGGTCGGAATGAAGTGGAGAGTAGGTTGGGGTTACTTGCGAAGCATAAGAAGGAGTGGAAACGGATGGGAGTGAATTATTTGGTGGGATTGGTTGAAAAGGGGGTTTTTGAAAAAACTGAGGAGTTGATTTGAAAATTATTGGATGGAGATGTTTCGGAGTCTGCAAATTCGTCAGGGGTTTCTGTATTAGGGTTATTAAGTTGTGAGATGGAGTAAAAAACTGGAATATCTGAGTTAGTATCCGAATTCGTGCTTGATGATACATTAATAGTTGGGAAATTGGGTGGTGGGAAAGCAAAAAGTGGGATTATTGGGATTGGAGTGTGGAGGTTGGTTGGGTGGGAATTTGAGCGGTGTAGGGCTCCAAGTTGTCGGCTCATCGTGAACTAAAAAAATGATTATTTTGAGACTGAAAAGCGGTGGTATGGGGCTGTTCTATAATTTGTTCATATGTATTATCATGTTGTGAATGATGTGTCCTTACATGTTGTATGGGACTTTGCGATACATTTGGTGTAAAATTTGGGTTATGTGTTATTGCTAGGTTTCGGAAATTACGTGGGATAAGGATAATGGATGGTTATGTGGTAGGGGTGGCAACTGTGGTGCTGTAGGTGTTACTTCTATGTTATTATGTTCTTCGTCGTACTTGTTCTGTCTTGTCGCTATTTTTGTATTATATTCTTTTATTTGTACGTCTAGAAGAATTTTGTTTATTGATGAAGAAAAAATTCCAAAAAATCCTGCAAACAGTATGCGTGCTACACTTGCTTGTCTATTTACTTGTGTGTGTATAGCGCAGGTGTTATAGATTCCTTTTAAAAGTGAAAAAAGAAATCCTAGAAAGTTAAACATTGCGTATAGGATAGTTAATTTTTCTAAGATGTAATAGGGCCATCCTAGAAAATCGAGATTTTCATTTTTTAGGGTAACAAAGCTAAAAATATTTATAGGTGAAATATCTTGTGGTCTGCATTTTTCACCGTTTAGTTATATATAGTCTTTAATGTCTTTAAAATATCCGCTATAATCTTGTGTATAATATCTGCAAATCCTGCGGTTTTGGCAAGTTTTCGTAAATTTTGATCAATTGAAAATATGTTCGTCTTGGAAGTGTGTCAACAAAATGTACCTTATTTTTATAAAATATAGGGATTCTTTTATTGCAGCGTTTATCATCAAAAACATATAGTGGTGATACTTTTTTGGTACAAGTATAAAAACATAAAATGTTTCCTTCGTAGTCTAGAAAATTTGATCTATTTCCTGACAATAAATATTCTGCGTAGGGTATTTTTATTACTGCTAGTGCGAGTGATTGTAGGATTTGTTTCCTTTCTAATTCGCATAGTTGGTGAAGTGTTTCTAATTCGGAGAGTGACATTTCTTGAAAAATTCGACTAATCGTGTAGTCTAACTTCATATCTAAGTGGATATCATAGTGGATATTACCAAAATAAGTGGTATTCATTGGTGATAGTTCTTGTAAACGTGTACTTCTAGTGTCATGTGGCTTTAGTTTTTCACCAGGTTGACCATTGCTTTTTTGAAAGTTAACTGGTATATATGATGTTCCTTCATTTAGAGGGTGACCTGTGGCATAAGGGTCAAATTTTATTTTTCCAGTGGTCATGTCGAAACCTTTTTCGTATTCAACGAGTCTTTCAGAATATTGTGTTTTGTAAAGTGGGTTCCTGTATTTGCATGCGATTTCTGTTTCTTGATATATTTGGAAACGTGTTAATTTATTTTCTATATTATGGATATTTCGGAAATTAGTACTTTGTTTTCGTGATGGATGGACTTGTTCGTATGGAATTGATTCTATAAAATATTTTTCGTGAAATTTTATCATTCGAGCGTGTATTTTTGCTACTTGAAATGTTGTGCATGTATCTTCGGGAAACCAAACAATTGTTGCTTGTGTCCGTGTTGTAGGATCACAATAACCTTGATCGTTTTTACAAGGAAATCTAATTCCTTGATAGATCATTGTGTTGTCGGATAAATCTCGTGTGAGTTGTATTATTTCGAGTTGTATTTTCCAATCGAAAAACATTAATTCTTGATATCCTATATTTTTTGTGTCTGCTTTGCAGTTTGATGGATTATTTATTCCAATGTGTGGTATCCAGTGTTTATCGTGTATGTCATAAGTTAATCTTCCGTGTGCGCCGTTGTATGGGTACTTTTCATCTAGTTTTATATGTCCTCGATATCTTTCAAATTCTGCTTGATGTACAGAATCGGCAAAGACTTGAAAATATACTAGTTTTCTGTCGGTGTTTTTATTTCTTGTGATATTTAGTCTAAGTAGCTCATTTTTACAATCATCGGGATTTAGATGTAGAAGTCGTTCTATATTACTTTGGTAGAATGATTCGTGGTCAAGTCTGTTTTTATTTCCGTTTGAAACTTGTGAACAAGGTACTTTCTTTTCGGAAAATGTTGCTGTAATTTTATATCCTGCGACTGTTGTTGCTCGGGCTTTTGAATACAGTGTCGCTATTACATTTGTAGTTTCTATAGCTTGTGGTTCTGTTTCGCATTGTGATACATGATTTATTGCATATTTGTGTAGTGTTTTTTGTTCATTTTCTTCACAATCGTAGTGTGTTACTAATAAGTCCTGGGGTCCTGTGCGAGGAGAAGGAGATGTGTTCTGATCGGAAAACATAAGAAAAAAGATTTGTTGAAATATCAATATTTTTATACATGTGTATGATAATCCTGAGTATGGGTTATAAAATGTGATGTAACCAATTGTCTTTTTGGTATATCTGTCGTACTTATATATTACTTCA
Organism: Symsagittifera roscoffensis; assembly: GCF_963678635.1. Taxonomy (NCBI): domain Eukaryota; kingdom Metazoa; phylum Xenacoelomorpha; order Acoela; family Convolutidae; genus Symsagittifera; species Symsagittifera roscoffensis. The sequence continues at coordinate 72,915 of NW_026971690.1, read as the reverse complement.
GTTGTTATAAATGGTGGTGGTAGTGATTGAGCTGTGATATTGGGTGGGTTTAATGGGTAAGGATGTTTCAAAATGTAGTTAAGTTTTATCGTGATTTCGACTTTTAATTGTAGACTATTTTGTTGGAGCATTTGGATGTTATGGTCACGAATGTCTTCGTGGATGTCTTGTCTATATTGTAGTCTATTGAGTGCCCAATTGTGGAGTCGGTTATTTTCTGGGTGTTGTCCAAATAATGGTGGGGGTGCTGTGAACGTGTTCCAATCTAATCTTAAAGGGATATTTGTTGATGATTGTTCTCGATATCTAGCGTCGAGGTTTTTTGGGAAATTTAGGGGGAAAGGCGTCGGTGAAATCTGGCTTACTGGTGGTGTTGATGATAGTGATAATGTTTCTGGTAATGATGATGATGTTGTTGTATCCGTAGAAATATCTATTGGGTCATTTATTAAATTTGGTTCACCTTGTGTGAATGAGTGTGTTGTCCAATATGGTAGTCGTGATGTTTGGTTGGGGGGGGGGGGGTTAAAGGGATTTTCACGTATTTGTTCAGATGTTGGTGTTGAACCTAAGTAATCTGAGGGTATACTTGAGGTGCTACGTTGTGAAAGAAGTGTTGAGGTTTCTGGTAATGTGCTATTTGGGTTTTCTGGAGTAATTGGTGATGGGGATTGGGGTACATCAAAATGAACTCGGGGGGTTTGAAAATTTCTATTTCGTCGTGGATGTATAATTTGTCTATTTATTTCAATTGTATTCTGATTTTGACTAATGTTTCTTATTCTACTTAATTCTTGTGGTAATGTTGGGTATAATTTAAATGTTGGTTCACTTAGGGGTGCCTGTCGCTGAACTGGTTCTAATGGTTCGGATAAGCGAGCAGGTCGTTCTTCAAAAGTGTATGGGTTATCGTGGAAAGAACTTCGTGTGGATGTTTGGGGGATTTGGGTAGTTTTAGGTATTGTCGGGTTTTCTTGGAACGATGTCGGTGAAGACTGATTGTGTGATTGTTGGTTAGCAATTTTTGAAAGTATTCTGATTGATTTTTTCTAGTGAAAAAACTTATGTTTATTGTAGTATTCTTCAAGGAAAAGAATTAAAAGGATTGTTGCTAAAGCGAATGTGATTATTGCCTTTCTTATACATTTGCACATTGTCAATATTAGGGATGATAAAAATGTTATAAAATTACAAATAGTAAAAAAATATCTGTTCTACTAAAAATTGTTCGTATCATTTAAATAAACTTTGGGTTATCGTACCTGTGAATATGGTCAATGATTTGGAAAAGTTGGAGATATATTTAAAATAGGGAGTAGAAAATTTAAAAAATGTTGAAAAAATGAATAAAATTATTATAAAAGCTTCAAAGGTATCAAAGAGAAATATGATTAAAAGCTTAAGTATTGTGAAAAAAAATTATGAAAATGTTGAAAATTGTACTTTTAAAGATTTTGACTGATCGAGAGAAGAGCATTTAAAAAATGATTTCTTGGTCGAATATTTTTTGTTGTTTGGGGCGATTTTCAAGTGTGGTCGAGTTATTTATTGATTTTTTGACAAGTGGGTTGAGTTTTGTGAAAAGTTGTTGGGGGCTAATTTTATGGTCTTCGGGAGGTCCTCTTTGGTTTATTTTTGTTTGTCAGGTGATCTGGGGTATTTTTGAGATTTTTGTACTTTAGGCTAATTTACCATTTTTGGTTGGAGGGTTTTTGAGGTCTAAGTTGGGAAAATATTGTTGATCGTTGCATTATTAGATAAGGGAGGGTTATGATATTATGGTGGTATTTGTTTTAGTTGTCAAGCCTGAGTGGTTTGCTTATTTTTGACCTGGAGGTTGTAAAGTTATAGTTATAGATATGCCTGGAGTTTAATATCTTTCGTCTAATAGGTTGGTGTTATAGTTATAGAAGGTGACAGATTGAATGAATCCTATTGGCTGAATTTGAACTAGAATTGTTGCGTATTTTGTCAGCATGTTATTTTGAAAAATGAAGATTCAATATGATCGAGAGGTGCGAGGATTTTAAAATTAAAGTTGTTTTTGAAATTCAGTTTTCTTTAATATTTTAGATTGTAGGTTGAATGTTTTGTAGTTTTTACATGGTTGATTTCTAAGTCGTGATGACTCTTTATGTTCTGATTTCTCGACTTGTTCTTGTGGTAAAATTTTTTCTATCATTTTCCTATTTTTCCTTTCTTTTTGAGGTATTTTTTGATCTAGCTTATTTGTATTGTTTTGAGTTGTAGTTGGTTTTGCATTTTGTTTACCATGATGAATGTCGTTTTGTTCATCCATTTCTTTTTCCGTATGTGGATGATTTTGAATAACTTTTAAACCTGTGAAAGAATATAATTGAGTTAATTCGCGTAGTGCGTATTCTTTGGGGTAGTAAGGCAATAGATTGTTCCGATGTTGAACAATTTCTTTTTGGTTTGAATCGGTAATTTTATATGTTACGTCAGTGGGTTTGGCAATTATTTGGTATGGTCCTTTGCGAAGGGGTTGTAATTTTTTAGAAATTCCTTTTTGTGTATTAAAATTAGGTATTAAGACAAATGTTCCAATTTTTAAATCTGAGGCTGGTGTAAAGCGTGAATTAATTTGTTCGTTAATGTTTTGCCTTTGTAACAATTTTTTTGTTACTCTTTGGTAAATTTCATTGTGTTTTTTATCTCTATTTAAAATCCATTCGGTATGTGTGCCGGAGGCTAATTTAAGGATTTGTGGGTGATGAAAATGATCCTCATCATGCGTGTGTAAAGGTAGGTTATAACAAACTGAGTCTTTATTTGGTTGGCAATAACCTTGTGTATTTTTATGAGAGTTTGCTGTAAACATAATTGGTTTACGTGGCTTTTGATTAAAAACAGTTTCGTATGTTGACATTCCTAGAGTTGCCGTAATTTGTGAATTTGCTGAGGGAAATAATTTTACATCTGCTGACCATTCTGTGTATCTTGTATCCTTTCCATTTATGATACGTCTAAGGTATTCTTGTAGTGAACGGTTCATACCTTCGACTAAACCGTTTGTCCAAGGTGCATGAGATGTACGTGGTTTATTTTTGATGTTATATAAGTGACATAGTGTGATGATTTCATTATTTATGAATTCTGTACCGTTATCTGTAACTAAGATTTCGGGTAATCCGAATTTAGCTATCCAGTGTTCATAAAGTGTTGTGCAAGCATAATAAGCATTACAAAGTGGTAGTGGGTTGAGTGCTATATAATGTGTAAATTCATCACCAATTACCATAATGTAGAATTTCCTTCAGAGGATGGTGAAATTGGTCCTTTTGTATCGAATGAAATACGATGGTTAAAATATAAACTTTGTCCTTTAAAATCTTGTTTTTGTGCTATTTGTTTTTGATTTGGATAAAGTTTATTTAGTTGACATATTATACAATCATTGCATAATACTTTTATCCAAATTGTTGCATTTGGGAAATAAAAATTTTGTGCAAAGTTTGAATATGTTTTCTCTGATCCAGAGTGTCCTTTAGTATTTTGTGTATGTGAAATGTTAAAAGCTATTAGTATCATACTTAAAGGGAGACAGGGAACTGTAGAATCATTTAATTGATATGCTAGAAGGTCTGTGTTTTCTCTAATTGTTGTATTTTTAAATTTGTGGAAATATCGGAGGAGTGTTTTATTTCCTAAAATTGTGGTTTTTCAATTAATGGAAAAAAGTCTTTTTTATACGAGTGGTGTTTTATTCGTTTTTGTTGGGTGTTATTTTTTATCCATTGTGAGTATGGAATTGGGGTTTGAAAGTTGATGTTCCTAGTAGATCAACTTCGTAGTGATTATTTTGTTAATCTAAGTAAAGTGGGAATTGTTGTAGATTATTTTTTTGTGATTGGTCAATTTCAGTTTTTACTGAATATTTGCATTCTAGTAGGGGTGATGTTTCGTCTTTTGCAAGGTAAAATTTTATATTTTTGGTATTTCAACTGTAGTTTTTCGTGTAAGTAATTCAGGTGGTGTATTTTGGCTTAATGTATCTGGTAATGCAAGATTCTTTCCTGCTGTCCAAACTATATGTAAGTTTGGAAATTTCATTAGAATTAATTGAAATCTATAAACTCGGTGATTGGGATTTGACTTTTGTGTAAAGAGAAAAATGATTGGTTTATGATCTGTGAATAGAACTGTTGGATGTTTTGATCCAACTATCAGAAATTCATGTTCTGTAAGTGTATAAATTATAGCTGTACATTCTCTCATTAGAGTTGAGAGTCGTAGCTCTGCTTGAGTGAATAATCGGGAATTTGCTGAAATAAGCTTCATTTTATTTGTACCACTATGTGATTGTAGTAATGCTGCGCCGATGCCAAAATTTGAAGCATCGCACATTGCATAAAATGGTTGATTTGGATCTGGAATTGTGTTTGAAATTTGTTCAGTTAAAAGTTTTTTAATTTCTTCAAATCGTGTTTGATGTTCAGTGGTCCATTCAAAATTATTTTGTTGTCTGAGGATATTATAGAACGGTCTTAAATATAATTGCATTTTATAAACGTACTTGCTTAAGAAAATTAACATTCCAAGGAATTCTTGGATTTTTTTTGTTTGTTGGTGGTTGAAGTTTTTGAATAGCATCAATGCGTGATTTTAATGGAGTGATTGTGTTTCTTTCTATATTATGTCCTAAAAACTTAACTCGTGTCAAAAAGAAGTGTGATTTATCGGGAGCGGCCTTCAGATTTTCGCTCTGAAGTATTTTATGATAGTGCTCTAAAACCGTAAACATTTCTTCTTTTGTTTGTGATTGCATAAAAACATCATCCAAATAGGTGATGGCGTTTTTCTTGAGTATTAGTGGTCTAAAATTTTTTTTAATAAAAGCTGAAAAAGATGCTGGTCCTATGGAAAATCCATAGAATAGGCGATTAAATTCATATTGTTGATTTCCAATAACAAATTGTGTTAAACGTCGTGATTGTTCATCTAGTGGCATTTGATTGTATGCACTATTCATATCTGCGGTTGTAAAGTATTTTCCATTGATTTTTGTTAAGATAACTTGAGATAACTTGTATTGGTTCAATAGGCCAATTGCATTTTGATTCGTCAATTAGTGAATTTAGGTATCTAACGTCTAAAACTATTTTTAATGATTCTCCTTTTGCTAGAATGATAACAGGGTTGATAAAAGTGTTACCTTTTGGTTAATCTTCTTTATTTACTGGTGAGATAATTTTGTATTGTTCTAAAATATCAAGTAATCTATTTACTTTGTCGTGTAAATGAATTGGTACTTTACTAGCTCTTTGTTTTTTGAAAACTGTGTCAGGTTTTAACGGGAGATGTAGTGATGAACTGATTTTTTCAACGTGAAATTTTGATTTTGCGTAGACTGTTGAATATTTTAACAGTTGTTTTGCTAATTTATCAAATTCGATTTGTGTAATTTGTGAGTGTTCAAAATTAAACATCGTTCAAAATTTTTGTTGTTCTTTTGTGTAATTTGTTATATTGAACGTTGGTTTAAAATATGGTGTTTTTGTGAAGTAATCTGTATTTTTTTTTCATTACTTATTATGTTATTTATGGATAATTCTTCTTCAAGAATTGTGGATTGGCAAATATCTAATAATTGGAGTATATTATTTACGCGGTAGGCTACTTCATGTATGGGTGAGATTGTAGCGTTTGTTTCGCAATATCCTAAAAGTCCTAAGGGTAATGTTACTTGATACGATGTATTGTTATACACGTGTAACGAAAAAATGTCGGAATTCGTGTTTTTCAAATATTTTATAGATGAGATCGTGATTTCGAAAAACTTGTGAATAGGTTTAAATTCAAAGTCTGACATAAAAAGTTGTTGTTTATTTTGCTTTTATCATACTGGTGAACTTGTTTTATTGAAAAATTATATATATTTCCTGATAATGGTTTCAGGTGTTTCCGTTGTTGGTTATAAATTGGATAAAATTTTGAGAAGAATGGTGGTTGTTTGTTTAATCTTTGAAAAAATGTTAGAGCTGTATTTTTTGTTTTTGTGTATTTATCTTTGAGGCGACTTCAAGTGTGGTCGAGTTTTTTATTGATTTTTTGACAAGTGGGTTGAGTTTTGTGAAAAGTTGTTGGGGGCTAATTTTATGGTGTTTGGGAGGTCCTCTTTGCTTTATTTTTATTTGTCAGGTGATCTGGGGTATATTTGAGATTTTTTTACTTTAGGCCAAATGAATACGATCGTATTTTTACTTTAGGCTAATTTACCATTTTTGGTTGGAGGGTTTTTGAGGTCTAAGTTGGGAAAATATTGTTGATCTTTGCATTATTAGATAAAGGAGGGTTATGATGTTATGGTGGTATTTATTTTAGTTGTCAAGTCTGAGTGGTTTGCTTAGTTTTGACCTGGAGGTTGTAAAGTTATAGTTATAGATATGCCTGGAGTTTAATATCTTTCGTCTAATAGGTTGGTGTTATAGTTATAGAAGGTGACGGATTGAATGAATCCTATTGGCTGAATTTGAACTAGAATGGTTGCGTATTTTGTCAGCATGTTATTTTGAAAAATGAAGATTCATTATGATCGAGAGGTGCGAGGATTTTAAAATTAAAGTTGTTTTTGAAATTCAGTTTTCTTTAATATTTTAGATTGTGGGTTGAATGTTTTGTAGTTTTTACATGGTTGATTTCTAAGTCGTGATGACTCTTTATGTTCTGATTTCTCGACTTGTTCTTGTGGTAAAATTTTTTCTATCATTTTCCTATTTTTCCTTTCTTTTTGAGGTATTTTTTGATCTAGCTTATTTGTATTGTTTTGAGTTGTAGTTGGTTTTGTATTTTGTTTACCATGATGAATGTCGTTTTGTTCATCTATTACTTTTTCCGTATGTGGATGATTTTGAATAACTTTTAAACCTGTGAAAGAATATAATTGAGTTAATTCGCGTAGTGCGTACTCTTTGAGGTAGTAAGGCAATAGATTGTTCCGATGTTGAACAATTTCTTTTTGGTTTGAATCGGTAATTTTATATGTTACGTCAGTGGGTTTGGCAATTATTTGGTATGGTCCTTTGCGAAGGGGTTGTATTTTTTTAGAAATTCCGTTTTGTGTATTAAAATTAGGTATTAAGACAAATGTTCCAATTTTTAAATCTGAGGCTGGTGTAAAGCGTGAATTAATTTGTTCGTTAATGTTTTGCCTTTGTAACAATTTTTTTGTTACTCTTTGGTAAATTTCATTGTGTTTTTTATCTCTATTTAAAATCCATTCGGTGTGTGTGCCGGATGCTAATTTAAGGATTTGTGGGTGATGAAAATGATCCTCATCATGCGTGTGTAAAGGTAGGTTATAACAAACTGAGTCTTTATTTGGTTGGCAATAACCTTGTGCATTTTTATGAGAGTTTGCTGTAAACATAATTGGTTTACGTGGCTTTTGATTAAAAACATTTTCGTATGTTGACATTCCTAGAGTTGTCGTAATTTGTGAATTATATAATAAGGGAAATCATTTTACATCTGCTGACCATTCTGTGTATCTTGTATCATTTCCATTTATGATAAGTCTAAGGTATTCTTGTAGTGAACGGTTCATACCTTCGACTAAACCGTTTGTCCAAGGTGCATGAGATGTACGTGGTTTATTTTTGATGTTATATAATTGACATAGTGTGATGATTTCATTATTTATGAATTCTGTACCGTTATCTGTAACTAAGATTTCGGGTAATCCGAATTTAGCTATCCAGTGTTCATAAAGTGTTGTGCAAGCATAATAAGCATTACAAAGTGGTACTCGGTTGAGTGCTACATAATGTGTAAATTCATCAACAATTACCATAATGTAGAATTTCCTTCAGAGGATGGTGAAATTGGTCCTTTTGTATCGAATGAAATACGATGGTTAAAATAGAAACTTTGTCCTTTAAAATCTTGTTTTTGTGCTATTTGTTTTTGATTTGGATAAGGTATATTTAGTTGACATATTATACAATCATTGCATAATACTTTTATCCAAATTGTCGCATTTGGGAAATAAAAATTTTGTGTAAATATTGAATATGTTTTCTCTGATCCAGAGTGTCCTTTAGTATTTTGTGTATGTGAAATGTTAAAAGCTATTAGTATCATACTTAAAGGGAGACAGGGAACTGTAGAATCATTTAATTGATATGCTAGAAGGTCTGTGTTTTCTCTAATTGTTGTATTTTTAAATTTGTGGAAATATCGGAGGAGTGTTTTATTTCCTAAAATTGTGGTTTTTCAATTAATGGAAAAAAGTCTTTTTTATACGAGTGGTGTTTTATTCGTTTTTGTTGGGTGTTATTTTTTATCCATTGTGAGTATGGAATTGGTTTGAAAGTTGATGTTCCTAGCAGATCAACTTCGTAGTGATTATTTTGGCAATCTAAGTAAAGTGGGAAATGTTGTAGATTATTTTTTTGTGATTGGTCAATTTCAGTTTTTACTGCATATTTGCATTCTAGTCGGGGTGATGTTTCGTCTTTTGCGAAGTAAAATTTTATATTTTTGGTATTTCAACTGTAGCTTTTCGTGTAAGTAATTCAGGTGGTTTATTTCGGCTTAATGTATCTGGTAATGCAAGATTCTTTCCTGCTGTCCAAACTATATGTAAGTTTGGAAGTTTGGAATTAATTGAAATGTATAAACTTGGTGATTGGGATTTGACTTTTGTGTAAAGAGAAAAATGATTGGTTTATGATCTGTGAATAGAACTGTTGGATGTTTTGATCCAAGTATCAGAAATTCATATTCTGTAAGTGTATAAATTATAGCTGTACATTCTCTCATTAGAGTTGAGAGTCGTAGCTCTGCTTGAGTGAATAATCGGGAATTTGCTGAAATAAGGTTCGTTTTATTTGTACCACTATGTGATTGTAGTAATGCTGCGCCGATGCCAAAATTTGAAGCATCGCACATTGCATAAAATGGTTGATTTGGATGTGGAATTGTGTTTAAAATTTGTTCAGTTAAAAGTTTTTTAATTTCTTCGAATCGTGTTTGATGTTCAGTGGTCCATTCAAAATTATTTTGTTGTCTGAGGATATTATAGAACGGTCTTACTAATAATTGCATTTTATAAACGTACTTGCTTAAGAAAATTAACATTCCAAGGAATTCTTGGATTTTTTTTGTTTGTTGGTGGTTGAAGTTTTTGAATAGCATCAATGCGTGATTTTAAAGGATTGATTGTGTTTCTTTCTACATTATGTCCTAAAAATTTAACTCGTGTCAAAAAGAAGTGTGATTTATTGGGAGCGGCCTTCAGATTTTCGCTCTGAAGTATTTTATGATAGTGCTCTAAAACCGTAAACATTTCTTCTTTTGTTTGTGATTGCATAAAAACATCATCCAAATAGGTGATTGCGTTTTTCTTGAGTATTAGTGGTCTAAAAATTTTACTAATAAAAGCTGAAAATGCTGCTGGTCCTATGGAAATTCCATAGAATAGGCGATTAAATTCATATTGTTGATTTCCAATAACAAATTGTGTTAAACGTCGTGACTGTTCATCTAGTGGCATTTGATTGTATGCACTATTCATATCTGCGGTTGTAAAGTATTTTCCATTTATTTTTGTTAAGATAACTTGTATTGGTTCAATAGGCCAATTGCATTTTGATTCGTCAATTAGTGAATTGAGGTATCTAGCGTCTAAAACTTTTTTTAATGATTCTCCTTTTGCTAGAATGATAACAGGGTTGATAAAAGTGTTACCTTTTGGTTGTTCTTCTTTATTTACTGGTGAGATAATTTTGTATTGTTCTAAAATATCAAGTAATCTATTTACTTTGTCGTGTAAATGAATTGGTACTTTACTAGCTCTTTGTTTTTTGAAAACTGCGTCAGGTTTTAACGGGAGATGTAGTGTTGAACTGATTTTTCCAACGTCAAATTTTGATGTTGCGTAGACTGTTGAAAATTTTAACAGTTGTTTTGCTAATTTATCAAATTCGATTTGTGTAATTTGTGAGTGTTCAAAATTAAACATCGTTAAAAATTTTTGTTGTTCTTTTGTGTAATTTGTTATATTGAACGTTGGTTTAAAATATGTTGTTTTTGTGAAGTAATCAGTATTTCTTTTTTCATTACTTATTATGTTATTTATGGATAATTCTTCGTCAAGAATTGTGGATTGGCAAATATCTAATAATTGGAGTATATTATTTACGCGGTAGGCTACTTCATGTATGGGTGAGATTGTAGCGTTTGTTTCGCAGTATCCTAAAAGTCCTAAGGGTAATGTTACTTGATACGGTGTATTATTATACACGTGTAACGAAATAATGTCGGAATTCGTGTTTTTCAAATATTTTATAGATGAGATCGTGATTTTGAAAAACTTGTGAATAGGTTTAAATTCAAAGTCTGACATAAAAAGTTGTTGTTTATTTTGACTTTTATCAAACTGGTGAACTTGTTTTATTGAAAAATTATATATATTTCCTGATAATGGTTTCAAGTTTTTCCGTTGTTGGTTCTAAATTGGGTTAAATTTTGAGAAGAATGGTGGTTGTTTGTTTAATCTTTGAAAAAATTTTAGAGCTGTATTTTTTGTTTTTCTGTATTTATTTTTGATTAGTATTTTACTATTTAAGATGTTGATTGTTGGTATATATTTTGATATAAATGGTATGCCAAGGATATTGTGCTTAATATCAGTAATATGAAATATTTGTTTGAATGATTTGTTTAGAATTTTATTTTGTTCCATTGTTCTTGTGGGGAGAAGGAATAATTGGATTTTTCCATAATTTACTAATGTTGATCCTTGTGCTGTTGCTAGTTTACTAGAGGTTGCAAGATGCGTTAATTTTGGATGTAATGTTTTGATTTCATTCCATGTGGGAATATTAATTATGTTTGATTCTGCTCCTGAATCAATTAAAAAATCAATTTCAAGATCTGGTGGTTGAAATTCTTTGTTTCTTGGACTTTCTAAGAGAAATGGTATTGTCCAAATTTTTTCTCTGGGTTGTTCTTTTTGTATTTTTTGATAATAATGATTTGTGTTTGAACTTTGTGTTTTGTCTTTTTCATCGGGTTTAATTACCGTGTTAATTTCGTTTACTTCTTGTGTAGTTTGTGTAGTATTGATGGGTTCAATATAATAATTGTGAAAGAGTTCCAATTGATTTTCATATATATGTGATGTAAAAGGTTGTTCATAAATGATAGGTTCATAGTCATTTTTGACTGTTATCATATTTACAGAGATGGTATTTTCTGTATCACTTTCTGTATCTGATGATCCACAGTTTATTTGATTTAGTTGTAGTTCGTTACTTCCTGTGTCATCAATACCTGGGGGGTCTGATGTTGTTTCTTCATTTGACTGTAATTGATTAATATGTCTTTGATATTTTAGTGTACTACTTCTGTATCGATGTTTAGAATTATTATAATGTTTATTATTCCTATGTGGTGACTGGGAATAATTTCTATATTGATTATTATAACTTGAATTTCGATTTTGTGAACTGTTCCGTGAACTGTTTTGATAATTTTCATTTGATCTGTGATAGTTTGATCTATTATACGAGTTATTGCTTGATCGATTGTTCGGATAATTTTGATTTCGATTGTTCGAAAAACTTCTATTTCTATTATGTGAATAGTTTCTATTTCTGTTGTATGATGAGTTTCGTGATTGATTATTGGAATAGTGTTTATTTCTTGGGTTTGATTGGGAACTGGATCTAGACACAAATTGTGTTGCATTGGAATTTGATCTCGAATAGTTTGTTTCGACTATTTGATCGATTATAATTATTTTGTGAAGAATTTTGTGTATTTCTTCGTTCTGGTGATCTTCCTCTATAGCTTGAGGAATATAGTGATTGATTCCTTGTGTAATTGGTGTTGTTCGGAAGTGGTTTTCTTGAACTGTTATTACTATATATATTTTTGTTTGGTAGATTTTGATCTTTTTTCATATATTGATAGAACGATTTATTTGGTTCTTTATGCTTTTGAGGTTTATTCTGATCATCTTGTTGTTTTTGTCTACATTCGGAAATACTGTGTCCGTATCGTCGGCAATAATTACACCATTTTTTGAAGGATGGTTTGCCTTTAAAATTTGGATGTTTTTCATAGATAGTTAGTATTTCAGTGATTTTTTCAATTAGGTCTGTATCTGATTCCTGTATGTTATTTATATGTGTAGTGTTTGTTTCAATTCGATTAACATATTGTAGTTTTAGATTTTCTGTTTCTTCAAGTTTCCTTGTGATTTCCGCTTGCTCTAGTTTTTCTACTAGTTTTCGAAAATCTAAATCTGGCTCTCGAATTGAGGAAGGATGAGATGCTCTCTTTTTTTTGCTATTTTCCTTAATTGAGGTGTTAAGGTCATCATTAAAATTTCTGTCATTTTTGTGTTTTTATAGTCATGTGTATTAAAAATATTCTTTTCGAACTAGTGTTTCGAATCGTACTGTTTTATATTTTCATTTGGTAATCTGCGAATTTCGGTACATAAAACTCTTTGGTGTTGTTTATTTCTTTCGGAGTCAAACATTTTTGAAAATTCTTGTGTAAATCTTTTCCAGTCTGATTTTATTTCTATAGGTAATACTGAAATCCATTTTTGAGCTGCGCCATCTAAGGTTGTTTGTATCAATGCTGTGCGTCTATGTATCCAATTTTGATATAGTGGCGTATTAATTGGTTCAGGTCCTATATTTAAATTCAAATTTGCTGTTACTGCATTTAAATAATCTTCTACAGAATATTCAGGGTCTGTTCCTGTAAATACCATCAGTAGTTTGTTGGATGTTATTGATGATCCACCCATGAGGTATGGATTCATTGTCATCTGTAGTGATTCTGCGGCATTTGGCATTTGCGAAAAATTTGAAAGTTAATTTTTTGTTATTTTGTGTTGCTGAAGGTAATATGGAAGCGGTATTTCATTTTGCATTTGAGTTGGTTGATAAGAATGCATTGACATTGGATTTTGTGGTTGTATTGGTTGAAAAGATTGAGTGTTAAATGGATTTTGTATATGCATTTGTTGTGGATATTGTACATCTGTTGGGTTTTGTGGGTAAATTAATTTTCATATTTCGAGATGGTTGAGGTTGTCGTGGTCTTTGTGTGCGATATTCTTTAGATTATGGTGCAAAAATATCTGCTTGGTGATAATCATCTTCATCGGATGATAAATAGTTTGTATTAAATGGTGTATGTTGGTTGTTTTTATTTTGTTGGAAGAATGGGTAATTTTCAGTATAATCCTGTGTAGGTTGTGGATTATCTGGAAAATTTACTGAATTTGTCGATGTTTTCGGGAGATTCCAATAATGAGAACATACGTGATTTAAATTTTGTGTATTTTTTCGGGGAGGTTGATTTGTTCTTTGTTTGTGAGCATAATTATAATTATGTTCTGCAAAGGTGTTTCTTGTGAATGATTTTCGAGTTTTTGACGGTATTGTCATTGGTCTATATGTTTGATAATCCATATGTGAATATTTTGGAGCAACCGAAAGTTTAACGGTTGATTGTAAGGTTACTTGTGCCAGTGAAGTATTTGTATTTCTTGGTGTTATTAAATTTGGGTGTATTGGTGAAATACTTTGTTGTGTAGTTGTTGTTGTTTGGACAATTTCTTCATTTATGAAGTGTGATGGTGTTTGAATATCTTGTTGTGTAAGATTTCTAGTTCCATTAAGGTTTTCATTGTGTATGACGGTCGAATTAAAACTGTTATTTCGTGTATCAGGTAAAAATGTATTGTAATTTAATGGTGTTGCATCAATGGTTAATGGTATTACTTTTACATAATCTCTGTGATAAGATATTGTACTTATTGCTTGACTTGAGATAGATTGTAGGATATTTATAAATGTAGGATGAGACCATTCAGGGTCCCAAACGTAGTCTGATTGTTCTGTAATACCAGTGTCATCATTTGAATTTTGAGGTCTGAATTTTTTTCTTGCTTGTGAAATTAAGTCTAAATTATGTGTGAAATAATCTATTATAAACCATGCCAAAATTTTTTGTAGGTCATGTTTAGTGTGTTGTGAAACATCATCTTTGGTGAAATTTTCTTTGATTATATGTAGAAAAGTTGAAAATAATGCAATTTCATTTCGTACTTTTGTATGTTTGGATGTTTCAGTTGGTGAGATACTTTGAAATTCTGTTTTTTCTAATATAGAGATATAGGTATAAATTATTGCAAAAACTTCATTAGTGAATATAGAGTTTGCTCTTTGTGAATTATGATATTGTATGCTTTTGATATATTCTAGGAATACTTTTGAAAATTCTAACTCAAGATCATCTGTTTGAATTACATATTTACGATGATTCGTATTTGGTGTGCTGAATTCTATGGTGTAGATTCCATATTGTTGTGTTAAGTTACATATGTCTTTCAAATATTGTTCAATAATTTGTCTTTTGATTTTTACATCTGGGAATTCTGCTTTGCATGGACTGATTCCGGTTTCAAACAGATTTACGAATAAATTCTTGCAAAAATCATGTTGCCCTCTATCATCGGGTGAATCTATGAGGAAGGGGTAAACCTCTTCGTCATCTGGACTATCGTCACTTTGAGTGTGGCTCATTTTTTCGTTTGATGACTGTTAATATATAGCTATCAATGTGTCTAATTGGTTGATTCCAGTTATACAGGTGTACTGGTTTGTGTTTGTATTGCTTTTTTATTCTTCTTTTTCCTCTTTTTGATGAATTTGAAGTTGTTTCTGAATCGGAAAAATATAATTGATCGTGAATGGGACAATTTTTATCAATTGATTCTTTTAATTTGTAGAGTTCATCTAAACTGCTGACTTCTGATTCAGAAAATGCGTTTCTATTTTTTGAAAATCTTTTTCGTGTGATTTGTTTTTGTTTGTTTATAATTTTTCTTTTTATTGTTTGTCGTTTTGTTCTAATGTATCCAACTGTTTGTGTATGAGGTGTGATCACAAGATCGTATTTTTTGTTATCTATTTCACAGTTGTGTAAAACGATTGTTTGCTTATTTCCTAGATTTTTGAATGACATAAGGTTTAGGATGAGGGATGCAAAAAGTTGTTAGGTATTTCTATTTTCTTAGACTGTTAGTCCTTACGATTTTTTGGTTAGCTTAACCTGGGTCTTTTTTTTTAGGGTTGGAGAGAAAAGTATATCGATTCCGAAGAATGATTTTTTACTTTCTCGTGGCTAGTTTAAGCTAAGGTGTTAACTTACTTAATCTTACTTAGGGGTAGTGATTGTGTTCAAGGGTTGGAGAATAGTAAATCGATCCACAAGGTTCAGGTATAATTAGAACGCAAGTAGTTCGTTAGATACTATTTTAAACTAACTAAGTCTAAGATCTATCCTGGGTCTGGTAAGAGGAGGGTTCAAGTGAAGGATGAATAACCGAAGTTCTTCACTGTTTATCTTAATTTGAATGGTTAGTTTTATTTAAAAATTTCTATTAATCTTTGGTCTTTTGGAAGGGTTGGATAGTGATTCGACGTTTGAGGTCGTTAGACACTTGCTAAGTGGGTGGGGGAGAACAAAATTGTTCTTTTTGATCCAAGGATAGGCCTTGATGATCAGGTTTTAAATTTAGTGAAATAGAAAATTAATTAAGATCCAAGGATAAGCCTTGATGATCTGATTTTAAAATTAAGTGAATTTAAGTTTAAAATGGTTTAAATTTATTTAAAAAAAAGATTTAGTATTTTAATGATATTAGTGAGCTTATGATTGCTGTTATGTTTAGGTGATGAAGCTGGGACAACAGATGATTTATGATTACTAACAGTTTATTGTCATGCTACCAATTTTTTATTTTCATTTTTAATAAATATTTTTCAAATAAGTTTTATATAAGACTGCAGAAATTAAGAAAACGATCTGAGATCTTTTTATCAATCGTTATTGTACATTGTTAATTTTGTTTAGCGCCTGAAATGATCATGAAGATTGACTTCAAAATTTTATGTTTGCAAATGAAAATCTAAATTCATTGCTAATAAGATTCTAAATACAAAAGTTTGTGTTGACTTTTGCCGTACAATCATAAAACTAAATAGTAAGTTTCTACTTTGTCGTATGTCGTCTCTTGTTCGAGGTCTTCTTCCAATTCCGGGTAGTTCTATTATTGTTCGGAATATCGGCTCTGATCTATTGAGTCGTAGAGACATTTCGATTAAATTATTATCGTTCAACATTTTGAAAATGTTTTGTCTAAATTCTAATCTATTTTTGGTTAGTTCTAAGCTATTAAGGTCTTATTCGGGACTTATGGTCGCACCAGATGAGTTATAACCGATGTGGTTAACTCATAGAGTAATTTCGGATAGGGTACACCGTCTGCTCGTCACGCTATCTTATTTTCGGCCGGATAGATTCGTGCAACTTCTTAGTCTAATACCGATCCTAATCTTACTCTTATACTTTCTAGTCTCAGTGTGTTTAACTAGTCTCTGCTAGGCTCAATAGATCTAG
This sequence comes from Symsagittifera roscoffensis, assembly GCF_963678635.1. NCBI lineage: Eukaryota > Metazoa > Xenacoelomorpha > Acoela > Convolutidae > Symsagittifera > Symsagittifera roscoffensis. Next base: position 56,460 of record NW_026971690.1, on the reverse strand, counting down.
GGTATACTGGTTTATTGCGGCTGCTAAAGTTCTCTTGGAGAGGCAACTAATTTCTAAGTTAAATTCAAATCTCTCTGGTGCTGAAATTACAAGTAATTTCAGCACTTACAAATAAGTGGGTTGTTAGTTAGATGGATTATGATTGGTTAATATTAAATACTTTACAGTGGTAAAATATCCAATTTATCCAATCATAAAATATAGTTTAGATCAGGTTCCACAAATCGCAGCTTCAGGATTAAATCGCAGCTTATTAAGTACCACCCATGTCATTTGAGACGTCGGAGAGCAATAATAGATCTGCGAAATGCATCACAACTTATGATAACCATAGTGGTTGGAGGAAATATAGTAGTGAAATAGCTGGAGACTTGCGCTGTTGAAAACCAGATGTAAACAAGTTTGCTGAGCGCACACCTTAATACATTTAGACATTATTGTATCGTTCAATTAAAATAAATTTGTTTGAAACCACGAGCTAGTTTCTTGGAATGTCGACTCACATGAAGAATTGTTGATGTCATGATTCAGAGAAAAAATAGCAATCCAACTTTACAAAAATGCAAAAAACATGATAGAGACAGAGTCTTGTGATAAGCTTTTTGCAGCTGGTTATAAGCCCTGGGTTGACTCACAAAATTGCACTTTCAGAAACGGTAGAAAAACTTGGAACATCACAGACGGTGGAGCTGACAGAGGGCAATCTAGAATTGAAAATTGACCAGCCCTGATTGCAAATTGTGATGCGCGGAGCAAACGTATTGGACAACAACCTTCATCACCGACAAAATTGATCCACTTGGGAATTTTCAAGGGGTTTTTAGGGGAGTAAAAATGAAAGGAAGATCACGCCAATACTAAATACTAGACTAGCGCCTGTTAGTTTGAACTAAATCAAAGAGCAGCTGCATCAAAAGCAGCGGCAGCATCAAGAGCAGCAGCAAAAGCCACCGACCAGGGGTATCCTCCACATGTGATACAGCATAGCCAAGAGCATAGCCAGCATCAGCATAGACGGAAATCAATAACGGCTACCCCAATTGACATCATCCTAGTCATAAAAACAGCCGACACGCACACGATGCAGCTAGCCTTCTAGTTTTTCTTGAACAGAATCATCCCCGCATTCTTTTTCACACCTTGACGCATTTCTTTTTCACGCATTGAGACGAAAACTTGGACACTAGAATCAAAACGTTTTTTTCCTGTATAGCCGTACTCCGCAAGTCTCTTCAAAATAGTTACTTAACAGTGATGTTTTTTTCTCATTTTTTGATTTGCTGAAAAATATTTTCTTCCCGGATAGACGAAAAAATATGTACTTAAATATAATTGCACTTTTGTTGCCAACCATACGCAAAAAAAACTTATTTTCAGTCTCTTGGCTTGTTTGGAACGTCAACAAAACTTGCATCCATGTTTTAAAAAATAATTCATATATGTGCTTCTTTGAAGTTGTATGTTTTGCAATACAAATGAACAGCAGATTTTGAAATAGAAAAGCATCTGTTTTTTTTGGGATACTGTAGGAATTAATTAAGTGCGCTAAGTACAAATATTTAATCAAAAAATATTTTTCAAACCCAGCCAGTGTCTCACAATCTTCAAAACAGCATCTGTTAAGATATCGGGGTTGACCATCTAAGTATTCAGCTCTCGTCAAAAATGAAGTTCATGCAGGCTTAAGACTGTATGAAACTTCTAGAACATTCAATGGTTTCGCACAAACAGTAACCTCAAGCTGTTTACTTTGTGTTTGACTTCAATTTAATGGTGCGTACCCTTAGAGCCTCAAAATTTTTTGATGTAATAAATAGCAACAAAAAGTCTTGATGAAAAAATTAGCAAGAACAATCAGCACAAGAACAACAATTAGCAAGAACTAAAGGCAATCTAGTCACAAAATTGATTTATTTCAATTTTTATGACTAAATTGCCTCCAGATTTTTGTTTTATTTGTGACTAAACCTTTCATCAAGAAATTTTGCCGCTCTCAGAGCATGCATCAAAGTAAAATGAAGTTAAACAAAAGATAAATTGCTTGAGGTTACCGTTTTAGCAAAACCATTGAGCATTCTAGAAGTTTTATCCAGTTTTAAGCCTGCTTGAACTTCATTTTTGACGAGAGCTTAATACCTAGATGGTCAACCCCAATATCTTAACAGATACTGTTTTGAATATTGTGAGACACTGGTTGGATTTGAGATGTTTTTTTTCTAAATATATCATTGTACTAAGCGCACTTAATTATTTCTACAGTATCTCAAAAAACAGCATGCTTTTTTATTTCTAAATCTACTGTTCATGCTGTTCTAAATCAGCTGTTCAAAACATGCAACTTTAAACAAGCTTATATATAAAACATTTTTCAAACATGGATGCAAGTTTTTTTTGACGTTCCATTGATTAGTCATGAATAAAACATGCATTGCAAAAATATATATTCCCTGGTACATTGAATATCACAAACAGATAATTACTGAACATTTATTCCCCGAGCGTTGTATTGATTGAAAATCAACCACGTAGACTTTTTAACCAAAAATATTAAATTCCAGATGTAAACCTCATTTTTTTTACATATGAGGGTATCAGTTATTATATAACCGTATCAGCTATTATTGCATCAATACTTCACTTTCATCAAGGTTTCACGTATGCATCCCGTATATAGGAGCTCAATGCTTCCCGTATCAATTGGGAGAATTGTAGGCAAAAATTGCATAATGCCAGTTGCAGATGCAAAGGAGGCTGTCTTAGCGTAAAAATCACCCAGGACGGATCATCAGCTGATGAGTTTCCTCGCCCTTGCGATTTAATACAGAGAGCTCATCAAGGGATATGCTGCATATGCTGCATATGCTGATATGTTCCATGCAACAACTGATGAGACGAATAAGCAAGAAATTCGCCAGGAATGAAAAAGCCTAAAAGCTGTATGAAGTTGTATGAAGCCCCGGTCTTGAGGATACCAACGGAATGTTTGTTCTAGAAACTAACGACTTAGAGAAAGAACTATTTTGAAAAGGAAAGACAGTGCTGATAGGGAAGTGGTAAAATCCAAAGAGATACCGAAATGAATTATGATACAATTAAAGCTGAAAGTTTCGCAATGATAATCTTCGTCGAACAATAAAGAGCTTACGTGGGAAGTGCACTATTCAAACTGCAAGTGGGTAGCAGGACAATATTATAGCTATAAATAAGCACTATGGATCTCAGCTAACTTAGTAGATGGACCGTGCGTCTGGATGGTTACAAAATGATAATAGATCACCGAATTATAGACAAGCATCAGAATCCAGATAACTTGAGCAAGAAGAGAGACATTTTTGAAACATAAGAGAAAAGGAAGACTGAAATACCCGAGAGGATAGAAGGCGGCAGGAGGCTGGAGACAGCAGCCAAATTACTATCAAGGGATGACCTAATAACCGTAGAAACAATACTTGCTTCCAAGTTGCTTAAACAAATCTTCGACCAAAATGTTGCGACTGGAAACAAGTCGATCAAGGTCATGTTAAGATGAGCTCCGAGCGTAAACAATTTCGAGACAAGGTAGTTTAGAACAGTCTAGATGAATGTGCATTAAGCGGAGTCCAGGATACTGATAAATCCAAAGCGAGAGCATAAAGAAGAAAAAAGCAAATCCGATTGAATAAGACAAAAAAATCCAATCAATCTCTAACTTGATTGCAGAGCATACCGTGAACGAGATATCCTTAAAGAAGGGAATCAAGACGGCGACTTTTAAGAAAACTATTAAAAAACACACTCTTTAAACAATCCAGGGAGTGGGAAAGTCTTCAACAAGATTATTGAACAAAAAAATTGGTCCGTGGAAAACCTGAATACAGAGTAGGAGAGCGCCTCAACCAAATGCGAGATTGAAAAAGATAATCTTTTCGAGTTGGTGGTGGAAACGGGGATTTGTCAACTTCTAGTTTGTCTCTGTCGTGTAGTCTGTGAGATAGCGACTTGATCAGTGAAGGGTAGGAAATAGAGATCATAGCATTATCCAAAAAACCCTTCCGACAAGTACATTTACAACAAAAAGCTTGGGGTCTGACCAATAGGACAAAGTCATGAATCCAACTGTTTGCATGAAGTTGGAAGAAAACACGCATGTTTCGAATACCCGGTATGGACAATTGAAGATTGAGAGTGTGATGATCCCGATTAGACGGAACCCAGGTTTGAGAGAAGTAGCTGCCTTTCCACCGTCACAAACTCCTTGCAAATAGCCATGCTTCCTGATGAAGAGAATTATAGACATAAGGTGCTGACAGAAGACTAGGAGACGTCCTGAAAAAGAGACTAGTGAAAGAAATTTCCTAACCAAATGACAACTCAAACAAGGGCAATCATACGCGTCAAATTTGCTGAAACTCATGACGGTACACCTACACAAGAAACACTTCTTGAGCATCATTTGAAAACAGTCTAAATTAAAGAAAAAAAATTGAGTAAGAAATAAACTATTACTTTAAAAATTACTTGTAAATATGGACTTTCGATTAACCTTAGGATTTTCAACAAGCGTAGATGTTTCATACAATTTTTTTAAATTTAAATAAATTTTTTATATAGAATAGTATGTGCTTTATCAAAGAATAACTTTTTTTTTAGAAGTTTTCCTGTTATATTTTATTGCATGTTGTTTGTCATTGAGATTAGATTATGTTGGGTGCTTTGTATTCTTCTTACAAACAAGGTGGTTTTGATGATTGATGCGCAAAAAAAAACAATGAAATTGCAATTTTGTGTGCATTTAAATTGACGTCTTTCGAAAAAGAACTCACAAGAAAGGTTTAAACTTTCGAGAAACAAAAACTGACAAATGATTTCTTCGGTTTTTCATTCCTTCTTGAGTTGATCTCTTTCATGAGCAGGATGCGCATGTATTCATGTTATGATAACACATGAATCCGATTTCTACCTGTTTTGAAAACCGAAACGAAACTTGAATACTCAGAATGACGTGTTGAAACCGAAAAAGTCTTGTTAAATTAATCCAGACTCGAAATTTTTGGACAGAAGAGCCAAGCTACGGTTGATTTTTGAAATCAAATTTTTTATATAACTTAGGTCAATTCTTCGTCTAGAACTCTCATTTAATCTAGGATAAGAGTGTTGAGGTATGAAGAGCCATGAAGAGAAAAGGTTTCGCTAAATCTCTGAAAATTTCAATCTTGGATGAACTATAAAGCAGACGTCCAAGTGACCTGGAGTATGCTGTATAGAACCAAAATCCTGCAGTTTTTGTCTGCGGATCTGAAAGTTTTTTTTTCCCGGATATCAGAAATGATAGACGAAAAAAATAACGCACTTGAGAATATTCTCACTTTTGTTGCTAACCATACGCAACGTAATTACTTTCAGATTCTTGGTTTTAATTGTTAGCTTGCAATTTTGAATAAAAAATAATTTGATTGGTTGAAAGTGTTTCTTTTTTTAAGACTAGGTTGCCTCCCTTAGATCTTTGTTTTAAGTGGTTAAGTCATTCATCTGAAATTTTGGCGGATCAAAGGGTACGCATCAAAACAAAATGATGTCAAACACTATGTAAATTGCTTGGGGTTACTGTTTGAGCTTGAGCGAATCCCTCGAATGTACTAAAATTGTCATACAGTTTTAAGCCTGCATGAATTTCTTTTTTGACAAGAGCTTAATATATAGATGGTCAAGCCCAACATCTAGACAGATATTGTTCTGAATATTGTGAGACACTGGCTGGATTTGAAATGTTTTTTTTTTCTAAATATGTATTTGTACTTAGCTCATTTAAATATTTCCTACAATATTTTTAAAAAAACAGCATGCTTTTGAATTTCTTAATCTGCTGTTTAACTATATCGCAAAATATGGAACTTTAAAGAAGCATATACATCAATAAATTTTAAAAACATGGATGCAACTTTTGCTGACGTTCCATTGATAAATCATAATTAAAACATGCATTAATTTTACAATTATTCCCCGGTACATTGATTATCACAAACAGAGAAGTACTGAACTCCTCTACCCCAAGCGTTGCCTTGATTAAAAATTAATTACGTAGATTTATTAACCAAACAATAAACTCCAGAGATAATCTTTTTTCTTACATACAACGGCTCAGCGCTACCCGTATTAGCAACTATCGCCATTTATCAATTCTTTACGTATGCTTCCCGTATATAAGGGCTCAATGCTTTCCGTATCATTGCCAATTTCTATTGTCTCAAAAAATATCAGAGGGAATGGTAGACAAGCATTGCATAAGACCAGTTGCAAATGCAAAGGAGGCTGTCTTAACATAGAAATCACCCAGGACGGATCACCATCAGATTAGCTTCCCTTTTTTTACGGTTTACTATAGGGAGTTCATCAAGGGATATGCTGACATGGTAATTTCCATGCAAAATATGACGAGAAGCAAAGGCAAGAGCTCACATGGAACGATCAAGCCAAAACGCATTCCGGAAAATCAAGATGGAGTTGTTTGAAGCCCCGGTCTTGGGGATGCCAAAACAATGTTTGTTCTAGATATTGACAACTCAGTAGTAGCGGTCTCGGTTATTCTTCATACACCAGGAGCAAGTTTGAAAAAGGAAAGATAGTTCAGACACAGATAACTTACGGTAGCAAAGTTCTGAAAAATTCCGAACATACGGTAGCAAAGCAGATAATTTCGCAGTGAAAACCTTCGTGGAAAAATATAGGTGATGTCTGAAAGAAGCACCATTCAAACTGCAAGTGGGTAGCAGGGCAACATTATAGCTGAAAACCAACTTAATGGGTCACAGCTACCTTAGTTCGTGCATCTGGCTGGTTACAGCATAATAATAGAACATCGAATTATAGATAAACATCAGAATTCAGATAGCCTGATCAGGAAGACGAAAATTTATAAAATACAAAATAAAAGGGAGGCTGGCAGACCCGAGATGATTGGTGAGACGGTTGGAGGGTTGTTCGTATGATGTTCAAGACACCTAAGACGGTATAACCCTGATGAGATGGCTCGACAAATTGATTCGTTTCAAAACGCTCCCGAGTCGAGATTTTTCACCTAATTTGAAGCAAGATTTGAGCGGTTTGAGCGGTTTTTTTAGACAATTACGCTCAAAATCTTGCTTCAAAATGAGCGGTTTGATTTATACACAAAATCTAAATTTGTCTATAAACAAGTTTTAACAAGTTTTTGAAAACCTTGCCTTTCATGAAAAAATGGTTATCATACAATTTTCATATATGGAAATTGTAGGATAACCATTTTTTTCTCCCAAAAAAATAAACGTAGTTGTTTTTCATTAACAGACTGTTTTATTTGGTTCAAATAGCCGGAGAAACTGTATTGAATCTTTTTTCAATGATTTTTGAAACTGTATGAAAATTGTATGGTCTGTTTGCATGAAGTTGGAAGAAAACACGCATGTTTCGAATACTCGGTATGGACTATTGAAGACATTGAAAGAACTCCTAAAAACGAGATTCAAACTATATCGGATCTGTGTTCGTGGGGACTTGATGAAAAATTAAACAAAAGTTCGAAAGCAATGCAGCTACAATCCACAACATATCATCCTTATACCAACGGCCTCGTGGCGTGGAAAGACACAATCAAATCGGACGCTGGTGAATATGTTCAAAGTTTACTGTTTATGGTTGATGAATGAGTGAGAGACTGACTCAGAGAGTTGTAGGGGATTGAAACAGTACAGAACACTCAACGACTGGTATTTGACCTGTCATGACCCTAACGGGCATGGAGAGGACAAAGCCATAGACAATTTTTATAAAGAGTACGAAGGAGAAATGATTTCACGTCAGATTTAGAAGAAAGAGGGTCTAGAAACAACAAGCATTGAATGATCTCTGTAGGCGTAAAGAAACGACAGAAAAAAAATGCGAGCAGAACCATTCTCGCTGGGTTAATTTGTTCCAAATTGTGATTCCCCCAAAAGATACAAAAAGCAACTAAAATTTTTAGGAAACATTTTGAACTAACCAAGTGAACAAAAAGGAAGAATTGCTCGCTTGAGCCCAGGGAAGGCAGAGATAACCAGCCAGGGATAACCAGAGAACAGGCCTATACCACAAAATATGGAGATCCTAGAAAATCTTATAGTGGTTGGTGTCAGCGAGATTAATAAAAACAGATCAGAAAAACCACTGACGGTAATAAAATCTTGATCCTGATGAAAACATAATTATTTGAGAATAAAGTTTCTTAACTGGAAGAAGATTAGAATGAGCCAGAGCTCAAGGAAATTCCAAAATTAGTAAATTCAGATAAATACCTCACGAGGAAAAGTTAAGGAGGGGGTTAAGGGGAAGACCAGCCTTGCGTACAATAAAAAACAGATAATCAAAGCTCGTCCTGTTCTAGGCGGAGATCAGAAGATCAGCTTAATGAAATCAGATTTGACGCAAAAAACCCGAGCAAATTAAGAGGAGAATAGAATAACCCTGAGATAAACCTTGGAAAACTCAGCAATCTTTTTTATCAGTGAGGATAACATGAGATTCTTCTAGATAGAGAAGGAACAATAACTCGAAATCCCCTTCAACAATCTAGATTCACCGTTATTGACGGAAAAACAGAGAAATATTTTTTCCCGGTAAATATAGGACTTACTCACATCGTAGTAGTAATTATCAAAAAAACTTCGGTCGAAGAGTGGAACCACTTATACCAAAATAATTATAAGCAGAACATTCTTACTACGATAACCGAATATAATGAATTGTGACTTCTGTTTGTCTGCCATAACAAGTGAATTATGAAGAACAGAAGGCAAGGGTTTCAAAAAGATTTTGAGAGTGTAATGATTCCGATTAGACGGAAACCAGGTTTGAGAGAGATAGCTGCCTTTCCTCCGTCTTAAACTCCTTGCAAATAGCCTTGCTTCCTGATGAAGAGAAACATAGACATAAGGTGCTGACAGAAGGCTAGGAGACGTCCTGAAAAAGAGACGAGTGAAAGAAGTTTCCTAACCAAAGGACAACTCAAACAAGGGCAATCATACGCGTCAAATTTGCTGAAACTCATGACGGTACACCTTCACTAGAAACACTTCTTGAGCATCGTTTGAAAACAGTCTAAATTATAGAAAAAAAAATTGAGTAAGAAATAAACTATTACATTAAAAACTACTTGTAAAATGGAGTTTCGAGTAACCTTAGGATTTTAAACCAGTGTAGATGTTTCATACAATTTTTTCTTATTTAAATAAATTTTTTATATAGAATATTATGTACTTTAGCAAAGAATAATTTTTTTAAGAAAATTTCCTATGTTATATTTTATTGCATATTGTTTGACCTTGATATTAGATTATGTTGGGTGCTTTCTATTCTACTTACAAACAAGGTGATTTTGATGATTGATGCACGATACAAACAATGAAATTGCAATTTTTGTGTGCATTTCATTTGTAGTCTTTTGAAAAAGAACTCACAAGAAAGGTTTAAACTTTCGAGAAACAAAAACTGACCAATGATTGCTTCGGTTTATCATTCCTACTTGAGTTGATCTTTTTCATGAGCAGGTTGTGCATGTTTTGATATTAAGATAACACGAGAGTCCAATTTCTACTTGTTTTGGACAGAAAATTTTTGGACAGAAAAACCAAGCTACGGTTGATTTTTGAAATAACATTTTTTATATAAATTAGGGTCAATTCTTCATCTAGCACTCTCATTTAACATATGATACTAGTGCTCTCGAGGTATAAAGAGCCATGAAGAGAAAAAAATTTGGCTAAATCTCTGAAATTTTCAATCCTGGATGAACTATACAGCAGACGTCCAAGTGACCTGGATTATGCCTTAAAGAACCAAGGTCCTGCAGCTTTGATCTGCGCATTTGAAACCATTTTTTTTCCGGATAACAGAAATGAATTTTCTTACCAGATAGACGAAAAAAATGATGCACATGAAAATATTCGCACTTTTGTTGCTAACCATACGCAGCATAATTACTTTCAGTCTCTTGGTTTTAATTGTTAGCTTTTGTGGCTAGATTGCCTTTAGATCTTTGTTTTTTGTGGTTAATTCATTCATCTGAAATTTTTTACGGATCTAGGGGTACGCACTAAAACAAAATGAAATCAAACACAAGGTAAATTGCTGGAGTTTACTGTTTGAGCAAAACCATTGAATATTCTAGCAGTAAATTACGTAGATTTATTAAACAAAAAATATTTTTCTTGGATAATCTTCTTTTTACAACGGCTTGGCGCTACCCGTATTAGATATGATCGCAGTTTTTCAATGCTTCACGTATGTTTTTCGTATATATTGGCTTAAGGCTTCCCGTATCAATTGCCAATTCCTAATGATCTCAGAAAAGTATCTGAGAAAATGGAAGACAAACAATGCATAAGACCAGTTGGAGATGCAAAGGAGGCTCCCTTATCGTAGAAATCACTCAGGACGGAACAAGAGCTGATTACTTTCCTTTCTTTGCGATTTACTATAGGGAGTTCATCAAGGGATATGCTGACATGGTAAGATCCGTGCAACAATTGACGAGAAGCACAGGCAAGGATTTCACCTTGAACGATTGAGCCAAAACGCAATCCGGAAAATGAAGATGGAGTTATCTGAAGCCCCGGTCTTGGGGATGCCAATAGAATGTTTGTTCTAGATACTGTCAACTCAGTAGTAGCGGTCTCGACAAAACTTCATACAACAAGAGCAAGTTTGAAAAGAAAAGATAGTGCTGACACAGGTAACTTACGTTAGCAAAGTTCTGAAAAATTCAAAACTGAAACATGGTGCAAACAAAGCAGACATTTTTGCTGTGGTAACATTCGTGGAAAAAAATGGGTGTTGTCTGAAAAGTTCACCATGCAAACTGCAAGTGGGTAGCAGGGCAAAATTATAGCTGAAAACCAACTCTATGGGTCACAGCTACCTTAGTTCGTGCGTCTGGATGGTTACAACATAATAATAGAACATCGAATTATAGATAAATTTCAGAGTTCAGATAGCATCAGCAAGAAGATAAAAACATATGAAATACAAGAGGAAAGGGAGGCTGGCAGACCCGAGATTATTGGTGGGAGATTGGAGGGTTGTTCGTATGATGTTCAAGACACCTACTATAATCGATGAAACTCACCAGAACACGGTGGAGCTGCGGAGTAAGGATGTTCAAAAGAGAAAGAGTAGCAATTGAGGTTCTCTTATAATGAAGATATTAGAGAAACAATTAGGCTCACCAGAACACGGTGGAGCTGCGGAGTAAGGATGTTCAAAGAGAAAGAGTAGCAAATGAGTTTCTTTTATAATGAAGATATTAGAGAAACAATTAGTTGAATTAGGATTTTTGCATTGGAAAAGCATGTTTTTGGGCTCTGCAACGCAAATCTGGTAATCGATTAACTTTATCTTTTACGTGAATTTGAACTTAACTTGCTCGTTGTTTTTTGAAAACTGCGTCTAGTTTTAAAGGTGGATGTAGTGGTGTATATATTTTTCCAATATGAAATTTACATGTAGCATAAACCATTGGATAATTAAGTAGTATTTCTACTAAATTTTCAGTTTCTAGTTGTGTAGTTACCCTTTACGGAGAAAAGCAAGACGGTGACATTTAAGGAAAAATTAGGAAACCCAATCCCTAAACAATCACGGGAAAAGGAAGTCTTGAACGAGCTTACGGAACAAAAAAGTTGTCCAGGGAGACCTTGAAAACAGAGTAGGAGAGTGTCTCAAGCAAAAACAAGATTGAAGAAGAAAAAAAACTATTTGAATTGCTGGTGGAAACGAAACTCAAACGACACGATAGAGAGCTAGAAGTTGTCAAATCATCAGAGGTTTGTGATATTGATTGCGACTTGATCAGTGAAGGCAATAAATAGAGATGATAGCAGTATTCAGAAGACCCTTACGGCAAATATGTTTACAACAGCAACGTCAGAACAAGCGTAGAGTCTGACAAATAGGAAACAGTCATGAGCCCAAAGTTTTGCATGAATTTGAAAGAGAAGCTTAAGGGGGAAAATTACGGACGAACAATACTTCTAAGCAATTAAGAAGGTCTTAGAACAGAACCAGGACGTTTTCTCTAAACACAACCTGAGCAAGAGGTAGTAACGCACTGGGAGGATAAGACCAAAGACCCCCACAAGGGTAGAGAAGAAATTGAAACACAACTTGAAAATGATATGATGAAACTCACCAGAACACGGTGGAGCTGCGGAGTAAGGATGTTCAAAGAGAAAGAGTAGCAATTGACGTTCTTTTATCATATCAGAGTTCGCAGATCCCAACCAGCAACTGATGACACACAACACTATGAGGTCCAGTGACTCTAACCTCTCCGATGACTCCAGACTACACATTCTCGAGAAGAAACCTAGTGCAGTCGCCAGGTTCACCGTAATACTCGCGCAGCAATCAGCTAGCGCGAGTATTACGGTGAACTTTGAAATGGAAGGATAAGTCCAACCTGGTCTGAAAAACCTTCAAACAAAACAAGTCTCGCGTTACTAGAGAAACCTAGGCAAATTGCTGTAAAAAGCTGTATTAAGAAGTGAATTGCGAAGGTGGGGTTCCGTACTATTTTTGGCTTAGTTCTTAGAAACTAGAAAGCAAAATTGGTAGATTAGAAACGGTAGCTACGTGATTAACAACAAACTTTTAGACAACTATTTGGATCATTTTTTCCCCATTTTTTGTGTACAGAGGCGATACCGCAAAAATAGCATTGCAGACAGGAAAAGAACAGAAAGCCACAAAGTCCAAAAAGAACGGAAAAAATTTCGAAGAACACGTCCAGAAACACGTTAGGTGAATTAGGATTTTTGCATTGGAAAAGCATGTTTTTGGGCTCTGCAACGCAACTGCAACGATCCAGTGACTAATATAAGGCTCCAAAGGCTGCGATGAAAAAATTTGGCCCAGTGATAATGTGTTACTTAAATGACATAGTAATCGCAACATCCACACTCAGTGATCACATCGAGCGCCTAGCTGTCATTTGCTTTCATTAAAAAGGGCAGGCATAAAGTATAAACTATCAAAGTTCGAAATCCTATGAGACTTTTAAAAATTTTGGGGGAGATTTGTAGACAAACAGGGCATAAGGACTGATTCATATGCAAGAGGAGCTGTCTTAACGTAGAAATTACACAAGATGGAACACTAGCTTATGAGTTCCCCGGCTTCGTGAACTGCTTCAGGGAGTTCATAGAGGGGCATGCTGACAATTTATATCCCAACCAGCAACTGATGACACACAACACTAAGAAATTAACCGGGAACTGGAGCCGAGGAAATTTTCCGGAAAATCAAGATAGAGTTGTGTGAAGTCCTGGTCTCGGGGATCCCAACAGAAAATGGCACAAACGTTCTAGATACCGATGCCTCAGTCTAGCAATCTCAGGAGTACTACACCAAGGGCACGTTTGAAATGGAAGGATAAGTCCAACCTGGTCTGAAAAACCTTCAAACAAAACAAGTCTCGCGTTATGTTTTGACAATTTACGCGAGTATGAAGTGATGGCAAAGGTTGAGCTAGAGGTATGTCGATCATGCAAGATCTCTCAAGAGAAACTCAGAAACCTGAGGAATCTTGCAAAGTAAGAGAAGCAAAGAATTCAAATCCGAGGGCAGCAGACCAATGCATTGCGAAACGTTCCATTTCATTGTGAACAGTATTCCATATCATTGTGGACAGTATTCCAGGACACGCGATGGACGAGACATCCTTAAAGATCTAAAGCAAGAAAGTGACATTCAAGGGAATCATTGAAGAAGTCAACAGAGAAAATATTTCCGGGGCGTTGCAAGACATAAGCGATCATATGAACAGGAGATTCCGTGGAAAACTTGAATAATGAAATGAAGAGTGACCCAACCAAAAACGAGAGTGAGGAAGAAATTTTTTTCGACTGGCTTGTGGAAACGAAGCTCCGTCGACAAAGCAGAGAGGTAGAAGATGATAAATGAGGTGGATAGTAACTTGAACAGGAGCATTGAACAGGAAGAATTAGAGATAAAAGCAATATCCACAAGATCCATCCAATAATTTTGCTGCAAAAACAATGTGAAAAAAAGTAGAAATTCCCTTCTCCAAACTCAAGATTTTTCTCCCCAGGAATCACTCAAGTCCTCTACTCTGGGTCTTGTTGGCACGGCCCCCACATTTTCTTAAGCAGCTGGTGTGAGTGATGCCACATTGTTGCCATTCGTACTCACTTGGGTACGACATGTGTAACGGGTAATGGCTTCCAACAAAGTTTGACGTGACCGATCCCAACAAGGACTTCGCATTTATTGGTAGACCTTAGGCTTCACTCACCGGGAATCCCTTTTCTGCTTCCAAGCCGACCTTCCATCCCCTGAGGTGTTTCTGAATCATTTGCAGCACTCCGGGTCAAACCTCCATACTCAACGCCGTAACTTGATGATATTCAGACTCTAACCTCTCCGATGACTCCAGACTACACATTCTCGAGAAGAAACCTAGTGCAGTCGCCAAGTTCACCGTAATACTCGCGCAGCAATCAGCTAGTATCTGTACCTCGCTTTTCTCTTTCTCTAACGTCGCCAATCCATGTGGCCAAATCTTTCCTCTGGAACGACTGGATTCTCACAAATCGAGACAAGTGCCTAGCTCCGTCCTCTTTGGTGGTTTGTCTCTAGGCTTATGCGCGCTCTCTTTAGACTCCTCCCGTTGAGGTAAAATCAGCTTGTGTATCTCATTCAAGTTTCCCAGGTCCTCATTTTCCCCTGTTGACAACCTTACTCGTTCCGTGATCTCTTTATTCAAAATCGCTTGAGGATGCGGCCACCAGGAAGGTCTCAATAACTTCCAGACAGGTTCCAGGCTCGGGAACAAGACGTCCTAACCTCAATTTTACTCTTTTCTCTGATCGTGGCATGCAGATGACCTCGGGTTTCTTCTCAGGCAGTAAAACTAGGCTCAGCTTTCCATTTACGCCGTGTCGATTTCAATTATCTTTTTCGTCCAAAACTTCAGCAACTCCGTGACTTCGAAATTCATGTAGGCAGCTCCTGCCTCCGTGTTCAAGCAGGGATCATATGACACTCCCATGACACCAGAGACATATTGATACTCTCCGCAATTCGTGGGCTTTGAATATTCCCCTGCCAGGACCATGGCACGATGCACTCGACTGCTATCGAATTTCTTGTTCTCAACCCCGGCCTTTTGGTACACATTTACGATGACGTCTGAGACCCTCTTCTCTAACACTCTACTCTTCGTCACTTTCTGGTTGCAAGCTTGGAAACATAATACATCACAAGAAACAGGTGGCGTCTTTTCTCCTCGCAAGACTCAAACCAGAGTCATCTCGA
The DNA here is from genome assembly GCF_963678635.1 of Symsagittifera roscoffensis. Lineage (NCBI taxonomy): Eukaryota > Metazoa > Xenacoelomorpha > Acoela > Convolutidae > Symsagittifera > Symsagittifera roscoffensis. Next base: position 41,139 of record NW_026971690.1, on the reverse strand, counting down.
GCAACATATTGCATCAGCATTCGGTACACATGTAGGACTTTTTCCCCCTGCTTTTTTTTGTCACATGGCACCACGTGAACAATAACTGACCCTCAGTCCTGGTGAAAGAATTCAACATCAGAGGATCAGAGGCTGAACTGACGAGTGTGCTCTGAGTTCGTTTTCGAAGTAATCATGTAATGTTCCCACGTTCACCCCATTTGGCTCCTCAGTTCCAGTTTATTCACTTCGGCTTTCTGCTGCGTGGCCCAGCTTCAGCGCTTTCTGGACACTCCGCGATCCAGCTTCTTCAGACAGCTCTCTAGCTCTTTCATCATATCCGAAGCTATCCACCAGGAGCGATCAGTTTTCCTCAAGAGTCCTTTCTCAAAGGGATTTTTCGTGGTTTGTCGTCCGACGAACTGGTGTTGACTGGAGACCCATTCCTTTCCGAAATCCACGTTCCCCATTGGTGGAACCTCTCTTTATCTTCACTCCTCTGTCACTGTATCCAGTACAGTTTCCATATCGGCTAATCTGCACTTCCGCCAATTACCTAGATGTCGAGTTGTCTTTGTAAGCTGCAGTCTCTCACCTGGCCAAAACCATCAGAGCCGTCTCTTTCACGTTTGCCTCCGTTGAAGGACTCCCTTCCTCCACCTCTCGCTTCCTCCGCCTTGACCTCAACCCTTTGTTCGTGGGTGTAGACACGATCATCACCGAAGCTACCTCCTTCTCTTGATCTTCTTCTACCGACTCTAGCCTACCGCATTCTCTTGTCTAAAGCATCTCTTTTCCCGCTTTAGCCTTAGGTATAATAATATTTTCAGCTATAATAGAAGGTTTATCTTAATTACTGATTATGGTCTTTTTTACTTTCATCTTTCTTTTTCAAAGTAAAGCTGTCTTTACAAGATTTGGGCTCGGTGTTCGGCCTCGTTTCCCGGATATGGATTTTTGCTGAGCAATTTCTCACTTGCCATCTTGTCCAGCCCAGTTACCATCAAGGTAGGTTTTCCGAACTCCACCACTTTGTCCTACAGTTCCTCCTTGAACTCTTCGACATCTACTTTCCGCTCCATCTTCTGATTGAATTCCACTCAGAAATTTTGCCACCTTTCCTGATCCAGGGGTTCAAGAACAACGTTTTTTGCCCCTCGAATGTATTATTCTCCTTGCTATCACTTCTCAAGAACACTATGCCTATGTCCGCTGGTTGACTCCCAAGCTGTAATTGCAGATTCTTCCGAGGAGATCCCAAAAGTGGCGTCGCTGTATCTGCCCACTCTTCACCACTCAAGTCCTGGAGCAATTCACGCGCGGTGCCAGGACTGTAATTCCCAGGCACTGTTTCCTCTGTTGGGGTTGCCCCGATATCTATGTCCTCCTAGATTTCACTGAGAGCTTCTTCCATTTTTCCCTTTCTGTCAGTTCAGGACATCCTCAAACCTGCTTTCTACTGGGAGATTTCTTTTGTTTCCAGGAGTGTCGATCGACAGAGGTGAAGGCGTGACTGGGTCCTGCTCCTTATACTTCGTTAGGGACACATAGAGAGCGCCAGCCGCATCAAGCCTACATCCTCCTCTTGCAGTTCCAATTCCTCCAGTCCGTAAAGTGCCAGATGCCTCCTCGGGCTGCATCTTGATTCTGCCTTTAGACCCAGGTGCCCTTCCTCAACAATCATCCGTGCATCATCATATACTGGGTCTTTCTTCTCGAACCCGGCCTCTCAAACATTTTCTTCACTTCTCGTACATCACACTTCGGTGGCATCGACCCCTCATTTTCTTGGCCTCGGTCGTCCAAATTTTTATTTTGATCTCGCTCGAGTGGAAAAATGCAGCCGCAGAGTACCCAATAAACAGGGGATCCCAGCCTTGCATGAATACTCTTTGTTGTTGCTCCACAACCTCTCTAGTTGGCACTGGCGGTACCAGCATCGGATTGTTCATTCCCAAAGTCATCGTCTCACAGTTGGAGACTCCGGGAGGGTGGCCGGCAGCCCTTCCCGCTCTAGAATCATCTGTAGTTCTTTTCTTATCAGGCCAAAGGCTTCCGTCTAAGCCGGTTTACTCAAGATTTCTGTGGCTTGCTTTTGTAGGGGGCTCAGGTTCCAAAAGTTTGGATAGGCCTCGATCGGTCCTTCTCGTTTTCCACCCATCCTACAATGCAACTGGCCTCTAAACTTCAACAACATCAACTCGGGGTGTTTACCTTTCCCAAATAGCACCCTCTCGCTCATCTGGGTTCTCAAGTGCCATTGTTTGCACCAGTTCAGTGCCGTCCCGTCCAATCAAGCACACATGCACTACCGAGTGTGGGTAAGCCGTTAGCAGGGGATCGTGGAAGGAATAGGTTACTGCCGTCCATAGATGCAGGTCACCACCTCTCCCAGTCCTCTGACTACCCCTATGGGGTCCGATCGCATCGCCAAGCATAGATCATTCAGGAGGTGCATGGCCCCATTCATTTCCTTGAATTGTTTTCTAGTCTTAGGGTTCGTCTCTTCCCCTGTCAGGTGTCTATTCTGCCTTCTGCATCAAGAGGTTTTCCACTAAAAGGGTCTTCAACCCTGCGGCGCACTTGTAGGAGTACATCTCAAGACTTTGATGAGTTCTAGTCATGGACTTCGGATCCACATACATCATCAGACGGTGGAATAACGCCAGATTCCAATGTGTCCGAAGGATCAGTGTCATGTATCCATCAATCCTGAGGGTCTTGAAACCCCTGCTGAACATAAAGGCCGGGCCCATATTGAAAAGGTAACTCGGAAACACCAGATATAAGGCCAGTAATAGGTTGATCGACATATTCAAGAGGTCCTGAATAAACGTGTCGAAGAGTGTCTTCCCCGCGGAGAACATTCCTTCCATGTATTTCTTTCCCTAACACGGGCTCAAGAATCCCAGAATTTTGTATGCTTTTCTTGTCCTCAAGTTTCCCGTGGCGTGATCCCTCCAAAAACATGTAATGGTCGTTTCGTTCTCTCAGGAGACGAACGTTCCCACCGTCAATCCCTTCTTTTTGGCCAGTTCAAGTTGGTGTTGCATAAACTCCCACACCTGCTTTATCAATGGGGGTTCCGTTTCGTTTGTCTTGTCAATCACGCTCTCTAGTCTCGACGTCAGGTACGGCCATCTTCCTCTCTCTTGTTTCAGGCGATACACCAACGACTCCAGCTGCTTCTCCGCTCCCGCTACGTTACTCCAATCATGTATGGGCCGCCTTGAGCTACTCGTAGAGCCTACGATTGTGAGCTCAAGGCTCGAAAACCATAAGCTCGCGGTCAAGTGGCTGATAACCGGATGGTCTTCCGTTATCTCCGACTTGAACTTGAGTTGTCTGACCAGATTTGAAAGTTCCAAACATAACACTTCGTCCAACACAATCGAGATATTAGGCAGTTTAAGAAAAATTTTGAGGGTACGATACATGTGCGCCCATGCTGCTACCACTTCCGATTTTAGCTCCCATCAGCATGCGCAAACCGCTGCCTTCCGCAACCAATACCGCGTACACAAATTTAAGAGCGGGTGGCATGCTCGCGTATCTAGGTGACGATGTGAATACCACCTTCGTCTTCAGTCTCAGTCCGGCCGCCACCAACTCCTGTATCTCGTTCATCGAGGTGAACAACGTCTGTACTGCCTCCCAGATCTTCTTTGGTGTCGGCTTTCCATTCCTCAAGGGTTCCAGTAGTCCTGCTGCGTGCCGGTGGTCGTTCATCCCTGCAAACAGCAACAATTCGGGTTCACAAGGCGTCCCTGAATTCACTGCTACAACCAGTGTCAACATCTGGTTGAGTTCTGCCCATGGAACAAGTACACAAAACTTCAGACCAGAACAGCTTCTGCGACATTCCGCGAAATCCGATCTCGCCACGATCACCACTCTAGCAGCTCCTTGGTTCGGAGATCATAGGCAGCTAGCGCCTTGGCCAACTGAGACTCCTCCCCGTATTTCGGGTCCCCCGCCAACTTCGGTCCTGCATACGCGGTGTCAGGAAGTCCCATGCTCCTGGGATCAAGAAAATTTTCCACTGCTCGCAATTGTGCCGGTATTGCTAATCTGATTCTAGCTATGCCCGGTGTGTCGGTTGCTCCGCGATCACGCCTGGTATCCCCAGCGCTTTAAGAGGTCGATAGTTGACCGGACCACAGATCGATCTCCTCGGGATGCCTGTCAAATCCGCCGTCTCCAGGGTTCTTTCTCGAGAAAAATGAGCCTCGTGCGACTTCAGCCAGTCCACGCAATAGTGACTGTTTAAGTCTTCATGAGAAAGGCTCTTGAGCTCCATAATCTTCATCAACTCTTCCAACACTGCATGCCAACTTTTCTATGTCCAGGTTCGTCACTCTCTTCAATTATCTGGCCTTGCTTGCTTCCCCGGGGATTTTCGTCAAAGATTTGCTCTCGTTACCATTCTCCACTCTCACCACTGACGATACTACAGAACTTTGCGGGGTAGAGGTCTCGTCAAGTCCTTTTCCAGGGTTGTGGAGCCCGGCTGTCTGCTCTTGGTGCTCGCTGAACTATCTCTAAAATCTATCATCTCCCCTAATCTGTCTTCCACTGTCCTTACTGGGCAGAAAGTAGGCCTCGGAGGTAGAGCAAAAGTGAATTGGCCGGTCTCTAGCTAAGCCGACCCTAGACTGTTGATGTCTCCCTGGAAAACCTTATTCAGCCATTACAAACTCTTATGTCGATCGAAATGGAGCAGCCATCCGGTATGAAATCCTCCATAATTTGTGCAACATCAATCAATCTCAAGGGAAAGAGGCTGTTCATCTGGACCTCTCGCATCACCCCATTGATCTGACGCACTCATTCTTTCCATTTTCATCCTACATCATGTTGTATGATACCGTGCAGATCTTGAGCATCGTGGGATTCAAATAGATCCTCGCGTCTTGCAAGAGGTAGCAAATATTCTCTGGCAACCTCATCATCTTCCTCGACTCGCCTCGAGAAACGTCATAAGTCCTCAACATCATGGTGACCGTGTGTAATTTCCTCACCTCTAGCATCTCCAGTTAAGCTAACATTTGAGGCTTTGCGGCTCCTCAAAAACTGAAGGTTCTCACATGCCACTGTGCTCGGATCATCGTCAGTACCCTGACGAGACTGTCCCCCATTATCAAGTGAACCGCACCCTCGGGTATTCTGGGCTTCGTGAAGTATTTCGCTCAAGAGGCATCGGTGAAGGCCGCCCTCCTCTCGCACTGGACGCTCGTCCAATCTTCCTTATGGTGTCGGTTGTATCTTCCTTCAATATTCTTTTTATAGTTGGAGATCACGGCTTTTCTCACCGGTTGCTTCCTTTGCTTCCTCCAGGTATGCGGTTTCCGCTCCGATACGTGACTATCGAGAATAAAACGACCGCTCGCTCGGGGTGCTTCATCCACTCCCATCTTCGACTCCGGTCTTGATCTAGCCACCAGCAATCGCTCAAAATCCGACTTCAGCTGGTCACGGTTTGCTGTGGTCTCCTGCACCTTCCGGTTTTGTTCCAATTCGACCACGTCCCTCTCAAGTACAGCCTTGTCCTTTTCAATAGAAGATTGGTCCTTATCCAGAGTAGCTTGATCATGTTCTTTCTGGGCCTTCTCCAAATCTCTATTAAGTCGGCTGATATCGGTGTATGCCTCCTCCGTCTGCTGAGCTCGTATAATTGACGCGGGTTTGCTGTTGGACTGAGCCCCGATCCTTGTGGCTCGCCTGGTTGGAAGAGGAATTTCGCCAGCACCTTATTCACTGGTATTACTCAAACTAGGATTTCTTGCTAAGTCAAATCCTCTCAAGCCCCCATCGGTGCTCCACGACAGCCAATTGTCTGTTCCTGGTTTGATATTCCATCCGACGTATATCCCACCATGAGCACCGCTTCCATGGCCGACTCCCTACCTTCTCCTTGCGATTATTGCTGCAAGATGGCATTCAGCATCACCACCATCCTCTTGTCCACCTGGGAATGGTCCAGATCCCTCAGACGCCTGTTAAACTCAATAAGCTTGCGCTTCTTCAATGCCGCTGGCATCAATTTGCAGAAGCGATCGGCCTTTACTGGAGATTACTGAGCGCTCAAGATAATGCCGAATCAGGTTGCCACTCAAGAAGTACCGTACCAGATTGTCACTCAAGAAGTACCGTACCAGATTGTCACACAAGAAGTGCCGTACCAGATTATCACTCAAGAACTACCGTACCAAGTTCTAACCCCTGTTGATACTAAATCCTCACTGATACTCTTGTTCTTCAAACTTAGTTGTCCCGGTCTGATTCTTATTGATTATTAATAAAATTCAATCTGAAAACAAAATCGAGGTTTAAATCTATCAATTTCTTACCATCAGTATAATACCCTTTCACAAATTTCAAAAAGTTTATTTAAGCAGTCTTGGAAATATGATTTTTTTTCGTTAGTCAGTCCATTACTTAAGCAAGTGAGCAAAGCATCATTTTCTTGAGCACCACTTCAAAATTGTTCAACTAAGTATATCCCGTTTCTGTCATGCAGATTTTTGGTGGTCTATCTGCACGACCTCAGTGGTTTTTGAGCTTTCCATCGACTTGAGTGAGAACTTCATCTTCCTCGGGTCGTTCACTTGCAAACATGACAAATATGCATTGACCCATTTCTCGCAAGCCTTCCTCATTTCAGGCAAATTAAACCGGTGTAGTACTTTTTGTTGCACCCTGTCTAATCATTGATGCCCCATTTGATCATGCGACCTGAACAGCACCTCCGACTGATACAGCTTGGGAAGTATGATCAGGTTATGTTTGTCAAGTTTTTTTCTTCATCTCTTCTCTTGCAGGCCACCAAGTCATCCGCCGTGTGATAAATTAGCCCCTATACCTCGCCTTCACATGCTACTTCAGTGCCATCATTTGCCCTCTCCTGGACTTAGAATATCATCTCTCAGTTTGACACGCGCTATCTTGCTCGAAATTTCCCTGGCACTCTCGGACTCTAGATTCGTCCTAATGTTCGAATTGCATGACAACTCCCTGAAGGGTTTCCCTGATACCGCTATCATTTCTAGATCTTCTCCACCATTTGCATTATCACAGTCTAAATGTAGTTTCAAACGAGGGGTTCCTGTGCATTTCTTTATCCTGATTCCTCCTCTTTGCTTCTGCAAGTATCATGCACAAGCTTTCTTGCTCGTCATCAGTTTCCATAGAGCATTTGTCCGCTTGTTCTGGCTCCCCGGTCAAAATTTCTCCCACTTCATTCAACAATCACTCCCCTGACTCTTGATCTGCTTCAGCCTCCTCTTTGAATGACATTTTTTTTTCCTCCTTGTTGTTGTCTGCATGAACATCTCCTCTGGCATATTCTCGACTAACGTCCGCACCACCGCTTTACACTGTAGATTTTTGTCTTCCAATTGCCAATTTTTGCGTGAGCCTACTTTGGTTCTCCTCATTATCATGATTTCTGGCTCATTTTTCAGTTGATTGGTGTCCAAGTGTTTGTTGTCGGTCAGTTTTTGAACCAATTTCAATAAATCTTGTCCCACTAAAGCTCTCCTTTCCTCAACTTCCTCAGTGTCGTAACCTTTCGGCTTCAACGTTTCTCTGACTAGTTTCGAATTGAGCAGGATTTCCAACGGCATTTCCGATTGTCTCCCTCGCATCTCTGTCTCCTGGTATTCAATGAGTTCTTCTGGGTGATCCCCGATTGGTTTCCCTGACTTGTCGAGCCATCTCGTGAGTGGCAAGATGTCATATGTTTCCTTATCCATCAATGAAAATCCATCTCTTTTTTCAGGCCTGTCAGACTCCCTTTGCAATTTTCTCTCGTAAATATCCGTTTACCTACTCAAGCTTTCTGCATTCTGGTGCTTTTTTCTGGTCCAGTGCTCAATTATCATGTTATAACCTTCTAGTCGCGCTATCCATCTCCCGATGTAACTTTGATCCATTGAGTAAGTTTTCAGCCATGAGGGTGCTCTTTTGTCAACCCGTTGTTTGAACGGTTTGAACCTGTATTTCTCCGCAAAGGTGACCACCGCAATCATCTCCGGCATGGGGGCCCCGTATTTTATCTCCAAGTGGCTCAGGATTTTGCTCCCGCATGCTATTGGTCTCAAGATAGTCTGACCGTTCCATTCTTGCTCTTGATGTAGTATTCCAGAAATTGCGACCACTGAAGCTTCTGTATCTAGGACGTATGTGCCATCCTCTGTAGGCATACCCAATAACGGAGCCTCACCCAACTCTCATTTTATTCTTTGAAAGGACTTCTCTATTGCGTTGTTCCACGTGAATTTCTTGCCCTTGTGTCTCACAAATTGATGCATCGGGTATACCTTGTCCGCGCAACCTTTGATGAACTCTATATAGTATTTCGCGAAACCGAGAAAGCTCATTAACTGATGTTCACTCTTTGGTGATTTCCTAGTCAAGGCTGCCTCTACAGCATCTGGATCTGATCGGATGCCATGGCTTGATAAATTGATTCGTTTCAAAGCGCCGCATCTTGATCTGCCAACACAGAAAACGGCAGCCAAATTTCTATAAAGAGAAGACATTTAACCAATGAAACAACACTGGCGTCCAAGTTGATCAGAGAAAACATTCAAGCAAAAGGTTGCTACTGGAAACAAGTCGAGCAAAGTGTCTTAAGGTGGACTCCAAGCATAAACAATTTCTAGATAAAAAAGTTTAGAACAGTCTAGAAGAAGGTGCATCAAGCGGAGTTCAGGATACTGAAAAATAGAAAGCAGAAAGACACGGCAGAAAAAATCTTGAAAATAATTACAGTCCACACCATGACGAGTTATCCTTGACGGAGAAAATCAAGACGTTGACATTTAAAACAATCACGGGAAATGTAAGTCTTGAACGAGCTTACGGAACAAAAAAATGGTCCAAGGAGAGCTTGAAAACAGAGTAAGAGAATGTCTCAAGCAAAAACGAGATTGAAGAAGAAAACCTCTTGGAATTGCTGGTGGAAACGAAACTCAAACGACACGATAGAGAGCTAGAAATTGACAAATCATCAGAAGCTTATGATATTGATTGCATCTTGATCAGTGGAGGCAATAAATTGAGATGATAGCAGTATTCAGAAGACCCTTCCGACAAATATGTTTACAACAACAACGTTAGAACAAGCTAAGAGTCTGACAAATAGGAAACAGTCATGAGCCCAAAGTTTTGCATGAATTTGAAAGAGACGCTTAAGGGGGAAAAATACGGACGAACAATACTTCTAAGCCATTAAGGAGGTTTTAGAACAGAACCAGGACGTTTTCTCTAAACACAGCCTGAGCAAGAGGCAGTAAAGCTCAGGGAGGGGCGAGGCCAGAGACCCCCACAAGGGTTGAGAAGAAATTGAAACAGTACTAGAGTATGATGTGATAGAACCAACCAAAACACCGTCGTGGACCTGCGGAGTAGTGATGTTCGAAGAGAACGAGTATCCCTTGAGGTTCTTTTGTTATGAAGATATTAAAGAAACAATTAGGTGAATTAAGGCTTTTACATTGAAAAAGTATGTTTTTGGGCTGTGCAAAGGCTGCGATGAAAAAATTTGGCACTGTGATAATGTGTTACTTAAATGACATACTAATTGCAACATCAACACTCAGTGATCACATCGAGTGTCTAGCTGTCATTTGCTTTCATTAAAAAGGGCAGGCATAAAGTATAAACTATCAAAGTTCGAAATCCTATGATACTTTTAAAAATTTCGGGGAGACTTGTAGACAAACAGGGCATAAGGACGAATGCATATGCAAGAGGGGTTGTCTTAACTTAGAAATTACACAAGACGGAACACTAGCTTATGAGTTCACCGGCTTCGTGAACTGCTTCAGGGAGTTCATATAGGGGCATGCTGACAGTTTGTATCCCAACCAGCAATTGATGACACACAACACTAAGAAATTAACCCGGAACTGTTAAGCCGAGGAAATTTTCCGGAAAATCAAGATAGAGTTGTGTGAAGTCCTGGTCTCGGGGATCCCAACGGAAAATGGCACAAACGTTCTAGATACCGATGCCTCAGTCTAGCAATCTCAGGAGTACTACATCAAGGGCACGTTTGAAATGGAAGGATAAGTCCAACCTGGTCAGAAAAACATTCAAGCAAAACAAGTCTCGCGTTATGTTATAAGGATTTTCGCGAGTATGAACATAAAGGTTGAGCTAGAGGTATGTTGATCATACAAGATCTCTCAAGCGAAATTCAGAAACCTGAAGAATCTTACCAAGTAAGAGAAGCAAAGAATTCAAATCCGAGGGCAGCAGACCAATGCATCGCGAAACGTTCTATTTCATTGTCAACAGTATTCCAGGACACGCGATGAACGAGACATCCTTGAAGAACAAAAGCAAGAAAGTGACATTTATGCTCGCTAATCTCCAAACGAAAATAATTGAATCCAAATTCGTAAATTAATAAGAGATATTTATCGGTAAATAACTCAAGCAATAGATAAATTTCGGTATTTTTCTATTGATCAGGACATCATACAACATTTTTAGCCTCTGACCGTTTTTGGTACAAATCGGCGCAAGCTAGCCACAAGAACCGGTCGGTAATGTCCTTGAGACAAATTGCTCTTTTTGGCGGTCAACCTTAATCAAGGCTGAACCGAATTAGAACCAAAAAACAGTTAAAATAGGATGTAACCCCCGTTTTTAGTATATTAATACATGGGCAGGTGGGGGACTCGAACCTACGTCAACTGTTATTTCACACATATAATCGGCGTTAGCTTAGGCCACTCGGCCAACTGTGCTTATTTTATATGCATCTATACTCTTGTTTTATTCTACATTTGCATTGCAACATCCTCCCCCCCTGAAGAAGGAAGAACCGGAGCGAGCTTAACGGTCGGCCGAGTGACTTCACGGGTTGCGGTCTTAACAAGGGCGGATCGAGCGCAACCGTCCTGTCCGTAGTTTAGCTTCACGATTCGGGCGAGAGGGTAGTACCCACGCGGACTATCGGGCTCAATCACCCACACGAGATCGCCTGTTTTAAGAGTGAAGTCAGAATGAGTGTGCCACTTGACACGCTTATTCAGCGAGGGAACATATTCTCGAAGCCAACGAGACCAAATCGCGTTAGCATATGACTGCGCTCGCACGTACCTTTTCTTGTGATCGAAGTGCTCCCCGGGTAAAAGCGAAGGAAAGCTTGTGGCATGTTGTCCAAGCAAAAAATGGTTTGGGTTTAACGCTTCTAACTCACGTGAATCGGTACTAACGGGAGTGATTGGCCTCGAATTCAAAGCCTGTTCAACTAAGCAGAGTGTTGTTCCTAACACCTCTTCAGTGACTCGCCTACTGCCTAGGATATCGTACAGCACGCGCTTCACGCTTCGGACGAGGCGTTCCCAGGAGCCGCCATGATGGGGTGCGCCTGGCGGGTTAAATTTCCAAGTAACACCTTTATGTGCAAAAATGGTCGGAGCCACGCCATTCCAGCTCTTGATGCAGGCAAGTAATTCCTTTTCCGCACCAACGAAGTTCGTGCCATTATCCGACCAGATTGTGCTTGGCGTACCACGGCGCGCAACGAACCGTTCAATGCCCATGACACACGAACTGGTGTCCAGAGACGGTACAATCTCAAGGTGTACAGCCCTGGTGGTGAGGCAAGTAAAAAGAAATCCCCATCTTTTTTCCGTGCTTCTGCGAACCGGAACGTAAAGCGGTCCAAAGTAATCCACACCCGTATGATTGAAGGGTGGTTGCTTGTATCCGAGACGTTCGACCGGTAAATCGGACATAATTGGCTGGATGGTGCTTGCTTTGCGTTTACGGCATGTTACACATTGATTTTCGATAGACCGCAGTAGTCGACGCAACCCAAGTATTGCATATTTCATATTTAAAACGGAGCGCATGTAATCTAATCCTTGATGAAAATGCTTATGGTGGAGGCTGCGGGCCAACAAACGAACTAAGGTATGTCGGGCGTCGAGTATTATGGGTGCTTAGTATCAAACTCGGTATCCACTAAGCGCACAATCCGTCCGGTGGAACGAATGATTCCAGCGGGACCGATAAATGGCGAGTATGTGGCAATCTTACTACTATTCCTAATAGGTTTGCCAGCGGTGAGTGCTTTTAACTCAACGGGAAAGGATTCCATCTGAGCAAGATGAATCAGTTTGCTTTCTGCAATATCAAGTTCAGATGGGTCGGTGATTCGTAAGTCTTTACCACGAAAATGCTTATGTGAAGGCAACACCCTCAACATAAAAGCGACTACTCGTTTATATTTTGTAAAGGAACTGAACCTTTCCCAATTGAACCCGTGTTCGGGATGTTTGATTGATGTGACATCGGTGACGAAGGAAGATGATGTCTCCAAGCAATTGTCAACATCACAAGAAGGACCCTTCAAACGAATTTTATTGATTACACGTTCGTCGGGTATAAACGGCCAATCAGTAGTCCTGAGAATGCTCGGACCAATAACCCAGCTGCTATCCTTGAGGGCTTCCGAAGAAATCCCCCGCGTACCGGTATCAGCTGGATTATCGCCGCTCAGAACATGGTGCCACTCATCAATAGTGGTCGACTCGAGGATTTCGCCGACACGATTAGCGACGAATACAGGTAATTTTTCAGTGGAGTTTAGCCACTGCAAAACTGTTGTACTATCTGTCCACATAAAGACATGATTAATAGAGACGGTAAGGGCGGTCAGTATATCATCTTTTAGTCGTGTGGCGAGCAGAGCAGCTTGAATCTCTAACTTCGGTATAGATAGCGCTTTCATAGGCGCAACGCGAGCTTTACCAAAGATGAAGGATATTTGAGTTTTATGCGAGCTCGCGAGTCGCGCACGCAAAAATCCAACAGCACAGAAAACGTCCTGCGAGCTATCACCGAACATGTGGAGCTCAATTTGATCAACAAGCTCTGTGAAGTAACAACGGGGAATAGTCAATTGCCCTAAGAGAGGGAGACCGGAGTGCCACTCGAGAAACTTATCTCTTATGTCTTCTGGCAATTCGTCGTCCCAACTTTGACCACTGATTTTCCAAATATCTTTCAGTAAAAGACCGGCCCTAATTGTGTATGGAGCTACTAACCCAACAGGGTCAAACACAGAAGAGACGAAACTCAAGACGGTTCGTTGAGTTATTGCTTTATCGAGAGGACGATCCACGCCTCTGCTAACAACCAATGTGTCTTTCACATGGTCCCACTTAAGACCTAAGACGTGTGATGATTGTTCGGCACCGTTACATATTTCCTTGCTGGGTGAAGATGAGGTTTCGGATTCCTCGGGGTTCATAGCTGAAGTGATTTCATCAGCATTACTGACAAATTTAGTCAAATTAAATCCTCCCAATTTTAGTAAGGAAACCAAATCGCGACTAGTTTTAATTGCTTGGGTAACGTTCTCGAATGAATCCAAGTAATCGTCCATGTAAAATTTTTCATTTACGACTGAGGCGGCCTCAGGGTATGTGGACATATTATCAGTTGCTGTTTTTTGCAACGCGAAATTGGCGCACGTAGGCGAATCCCGTGCGCCGAATATATGGCGAGTGTACTGATGAACTACCACATCGGAAGTGGTATCCTCCCGCCACAAAAAACGGAGCGAAATTTGATCGCGGGCAAGGACTCCTACCTGGAGGAACATACCCTCTATATCCGCGGAGACGGCGTACTTGTGTTGACGGAATCGCAAAAGCACAAAAATTAAATTTTGGAGTAGGTCAGGACCCACCAATAAGGACTTATTTAAGGATGTGCCGTGAAACTTAGAAGCCCCATTAAGGACTCGGCGCACCTTACCCGGCTTATTCGGATTTACGACGGGATGGTGCGGAAGATACCACTCGCGATCGGAACGCTTACGTGGATCATGCGGTTCGACGGTAACGACATAGCCTTTCCTAATGTCCTCTCTAATTGTTTCTGCGTATCTTTCGCGCAGCTCAGGGTCTTTACTTAACCTTCTCTCCAATGATTTAAATTGGGCGAGTGACGAGTAATAATTGTTTGGTAGACTGACATTACTATCAATCCAAAGCATAGGCACAATGTATCTTTCGCCATTGTGAACAGTTTCAGAATTGAGGATGGATAAAGCATGTTTATCCGCGGCGGAACGGGCATCGACTTGTTTGAAAGCACCATACGATTCCAACTCGTACCAGGATTTTATCTGGTCGGTCAGAGAAGAATCTTCAACAACACACTTGAAACACGAAGAAGTAGAATTACCGGACGGCGGCAACGGACCACTTAAGACCCAACCTATCGGTAGGCGAACGGAACACGGTGAGTTTTTATCATCTCCCAAGATGAACTCAATGGGTCTAACGGCGTGGTAGTAGTCTTGTCCGATAATAACTTCAACGTCCTCATAAGTATATTGAATGGGCTTAATAGGTGCTAATTGTGGATATTTATTCTGCAAATCAGCAATATTGATTAATTCGGAACCAATCCGAATGTTGTCTTTAACATATGCACAGAGAGAAAATACGAAATCACTATTGTTCGGCTCGGAGGAAACTGTAAACTTGACCCTCTGAGTCTCAACAACGGTGGTCGAATTGAAACCACTAATTGACAAGTTAACGGGCTCCCCTACTAAGCCGAGACGGTTTACGAGTGACGAAGACACCCAGGAGTGAGTCGATGCACTATCACAAAGAACCAACGTCAGGAGACTGGTTACATCCGAGGATACACCAAGTGTTGCAATTGGCAACAACCCTTTAGAAGATTCAATGTCATGTACATCACTAACAGCGGCATGGGTGGAAGTGTTTGTATTCTCCTTGGATTTGTTTGTTCCAGCCTTATTCGAGACATTTGAATTTTCCTTCCGAGGAAATATTCTTTCGGCTCCATGGAGCAAGACATTATGTGTGCTATCACACTCTGGCTTCGGGCACTTTTTTGCTCTAGAACATTGCCGGAAACTATGATTGCCATTGAGACAAGCGAAGCAAAGTTTCTGTTCAGCTACGTATTTTGCTCGCTGAGTAGCATTCTTTTCCTTAAAAACAGCACAATTCCACAATGCATGACTACCCTTACACAAAACGCACGGCGGAAACTTAGACTTATCCTGAGCCTTACTAGTTACCTGGCTATTGGCTGCAAAAACTTTGGTTGTTTTTGGCATAACCGGTTCTTCGTTTTTTGCCTTAGAGCTGAGTAAACGTAATCTTTCATGCCCCTCGGCCTTTTCTTTCAACCAGTTGTTAAAGTCTAAGAGTGTTGGTCGCTGCCAATTATGTCTAACAGTATGCATTGACCAAGCCTCCTTGAGGTTAGGCGGAAGTTTACTAACAGCTTGGTTTAACAGGTTAACACTCTTTAGATCATCGTTGAAAGACAATGATTTGAAAACTGCTACGAGGCCAGATATGGCAGAGGAGAAACTAATGACATTTTCCGAATTGTGCATCTTAAGTGGAGGAAAAGTATTCAGCTTATCAAGATGCGCACCAACAATGGCATGTGGTTGCCCAAACTTCCGTTGCAAGGTGGCCAGTGCATCCTTGTACATAACGCCACTATAACTAAACTCCGCAATTGCGGTTTTTGCTTTGCCTGTGACGAGCGTTTTTAAGTATGTCAATTTCGTATCATCGGTGAGAACAGCGGAATCAACGGTGGACTTAAACTGACCAAACCATTCGTGCCAGTTTAACGGGTTGCCGTCAAACTGGGCTAACTTCCATTCAGGAAGATGATCTTTGCGGCTATGCATCAATAATTCCGCCAATTCACGAGCGGAGAGAGGTCGATCCGATGAACAACCTTGGTTCGGATAAGCGGGAGACGGTGCGTAGTCTTCGTTGACTGGCTGATAACCAGTATTAGTTTGATTGACGAAATACGGAACATGTTGTGGATGAACTGGGGGAGTATTAAAATACACAGTCCCACCACTAGCATACGGAGTTGCGGTGTTACACGATGGGACAATAGTTGTCACATTAGAAAAAATGTTTCCAGCATTACAACATTGAGCAGGCGTGACGATTGGAGTTGTAGCAGCCAATCGCCATAAGTTTGCATCACTTGTGTAGTAATCGTTGATATTAGGTGACACAGTATGCGGAACAAAGGGAAGATTATGTTGCGTCTGGACTGGCGCTGCATGGCAATTAGGTGCCGAAAAGCAAACCGGCGTTGGGTTTACTCCAGATGATGAGAAGCCACCGCCAGCAAATGCAGGCGACAAAGAAACAAAACCAGAACCGGGTTGGGCCGGTAACATTGGGACAGGTAATGATTCCGGTTGCGCGATGGCAAAACTACCATTAGTTATGTTTGAACTCATGGTCTGTAAAGGAACAGCCGACGGTGTTGGTAACACGTGTGCACTAGAATGCATATTGTTAACTGGGAATGGAACAGAGGCTGGGAATGAAACAGAAGCTTGCAATGGCAAAAGGCTTGCACTGCCAAATCGAGGCATAGCCCGATGTCCATAACTATGGATTCCAGGGTCACTCAATGCTGTGTGCTCATGGTTATGACTATTACTGGTGTGAATTGCATGAGCAAGGAGGGCGGAAGTCGTCGGTCCTGACGAAATGGGTACACGAGTGAAGGCCTGCAAACCTGGCGCACTAGCAACGTCGGGAGGTGCTTGTGAACTAACAGAGTCTACCCAATCATTAGTTCGATCGGTTGCTACCTTTGAAATAGGTTGACTTACTCCTGTTAAGTTACTCTCCGCTACCTTCTCGCTAACCTCAGATGAACTGTCCTCAAGTTCAAACGCTTTCAATTCCATTTCAATTAGTTGCTTTTTATGATTTTCAGCCAATTGCTCTAGTTCCAGCTGACTTTGTTCGAACTTAAGACGGTTCTCTTGCTCTTTAAGTCTTAAAGACACTTGATACTGCCTTTCCAGCTCCTCATGGCGTCGTTTTACTAAAGCTAACTCATGCCGTTTCTCACTTGATGACATAGTGCGAACAGTCGACGTATGACGAGTGGAAGCAGATTTATCAGACTTATGTGAGTCAAGCTTTCTACTATCCTTAGACTGATTGGAGACCTTAGACCTGTTTTCAGATACTCGTGCTGCTGAATCACTTGTTTTGTGCGAGTGTGAGGATGTCTCAGACCTAGTTTGTTGTAAAGATCCCTTGCTCCCTGTAATGCCGGCTGCTGGAAATGACGAAGGTTCAAGGCTCATCTTGTAACTCTGAGCTTCGTGCATTACTTTATCGTTCATTTCGGTTACTTTCTTAAGCCAAAGGTCTTGCTGAGCAATAATATTTTCAGGATTTTCCGTTTTTCCCGCTAACCTAATTAATTGCTCATTGACGTCGACAGCTTTTTCCAACGCAATTTTACATTTGTAAACAGCATTATCAATTTTTGTAGTGCGACTATTATTCTCAATGTACTCAAGTAATAATGAGTGACCTTTAAGCAGCTCATTTTCTAGATTTAGACGGGTTTCGAATAACTTGCGTATCTTACTTTGGAATTTTTCGTCCATGTTTTTCACAAATTGACAATATTCTACGGATGCTCACTTATAGAAAACAATCAATAAAATGAGATACTGTTTTGGTACGTAATCAAATTTGCATTAGTAAATCAACATTAGCTTACAAGACGGGGGAACTTGACGTCTCAAAGCTTCTACCTGAAGCCTATTTCTTATAGCTTTCCGAGCTTTGAGGGGTAAGCGGTTTCGCTTCTTACGTGTCTTAAGGATGTTAAGATTAGCGCTATAACGCCTTAGAAGGAGGAGAGTCTTTAACTCAAGGGAAGGAGGCTGGTGAAGCTCTTTGTACTTCTCAATTAGTACCTGGTCCTTAGCCTTACGCTTAGAGATAAAGTCTTCAACGACGTTGAGAACGAGAATACCTGTTGAACCTAAACTTTCCTCTATATCATCGGTTCCGTTCCGTCTACAGTATACGATCGCACAAATGTTTGTCCTATACCTTAATAACAAATTGACAAGTTGCTCACTACTCAGCTTGCGGTTATTGTTGCTGCGGTGTCTACTTATCGAGTTATTAATGGCGTCGTGCCAAATTACAAGGTCGTTACGGTGCGACAAGTAATGATGAAGGTAGTACTGTATTGTTTTCTGAGAGTCCCTAGCGTTAAAGTTCAAACTTAAACCTGGCTTCGTAAAGCAAGTATCTTTGACGCGCTTCTGGGACGGAGCGGGAAGTTTTCGGAGCGCGTGATCCAAAGAACTAGCTCCAAGGATGAATACCATACACTTGGGGGACCTATGCGACGGTTTCGTTACGCTTAAGTACCAATGGGGTTGGAAAATTAAGTAGGTCGGTTGAACTCCAACAACACACACGGAGTAAACCTGAGGATGAAAGAATTCAACTTAACTCACTTAACATCACCGTACCTGACCACTTAACTTTACTGTCACGCAACGAAGTCAATAATCGGACGGGCTGAAACGGCTTTGTTTTACTCGAAGCGAACTGGCTTTCAGTTTCACCAATGGTGGGTGGGGGATCAGGCAAATTGGTTAAGTTCCAACAACACACGCGGAAGAAACCTGAGGATGAAAAAACTCAACTTAATTTGCCTGATATTTCGCTACCAGACCACTTAACATAAGGTTGGTGTCATCTTACAGCACAGTTTCGCTGAATTCTGGAGACGTTTTGAGGATTTTTTGGCAATTTTTTTACTTTTTATACAAAATTTTTCAGAAAATTTTGGTCAGCAGGTTCGAGTCATAAACCAATCCAAAAAACTAGTCCAGTACCTCTTGTCTATGTTCCGATTTCACTGATTAATATTCCGTTCACATATATCCAAAAAATTTTGGTATCGAGAAAAAATGTCAAGTCAGTTTGTCTATGTACCCACTGTAAGATATTTCAATTCAACGGAACTGTCCAAAATTTTTAGGTATTGAGAAAAATTACCGGGGGCTAGCTTGCGAAAAAATTTTGAACATATATGACATCGTATAAAATTTATAGCACAATTGGAGTTTTAAAAGTTTTGGAAACTTCTTACAGTTTTAGAGATCAGGCGGTCACCGGTTTCTGCAGAGTTTCGGTCGCTAACAGAACGTCTGTACGAAAATTGTTGCCCTAACCGATCCCACCGCGAGCAGAAATTCTGTTGTTGACCACAGTTCTGATCTGTCTTTTGCAGCAATCGGACCTGGCGTCTCCTTTTCTCCTCCTAGAAAGTCCTGAGGGACAGACGTGGAAGAGGATCCCGCAAAAGTACCTTTAGCAGTAGTACCGACTGGAGACGAGAAGGGGTTTAGTGCGTAGTTTGTAGCGAGGAATTTGATTCTCAATCAGAACCTCAGGCAACAACTCGCTCTTCTGCACATCTGTTAATACTGCAGCGTCTTGTGATCGAACGGCAGCTGGACTCTCACTGTTGCCCACTTCAGTACTTTGATCCTCCCTTTCTTCTCCTTCTGTGAAATTGTGGTGCTCGTCACCCGCACACGGGAGTCTGTGTCTGTTTTTATTTGAACTGAACGCCGAACTAACCTCGCTATCAGATCTCGACACTGAATTCTCCCCTTCTATCGATTCTCTCACAGAGGATCACTGTATGTCCCAGCTCGTTAACGGCCCAGTGCGAAATTGACCCTGGAAAATTGTGTCCCTTGTGCCCCTCGGTGAAGCTCGTGTCGTTATCAAACAATCAGGGCACTAACGGTCCCTTGTGGGGCGCCAAAATATGCTCGCTAATCTCCAAACGAAAATAATTGAATCCAAATTCGTAAATTAATAAGAGATATTTATCGGTAAATAACTCAAGCAATAGATAAATTTCGGTATTTTTCTATTGATCAGGACATCATACAACATTTTTAGCCTCTGACCGTTTTTGGTACAAATCGGCGCAAGCTAGCCACAAGAACCGGTCGGTAATGTCCTTGAGACAAATTGCTCTTTTTGGCGGTCAACCTTAATCAAGGCTGAACCGAATTAGAACCAAAAAACAGTTAAAATAGGATGTAACCCCCGTTTTTAGTATATTAATACATGGGCAGGTGGGGGACTCGAACCTACGTCAACTGTTATTTCACACATATAATCGGCGTTAGCTTAGGCCACTCGGCCAACTGTGCTTATTTTATATGCATCTATACTCTTGTTTTATTCTACATTTGCATTGCAACAACATTCATTGAAGAAGTCAACACAGAAAAAACTTGAATAACAAATTTAAGAGTGACTCAACCAAAAACGAGAGTGAAGAAGAAAATCTCTTCGACTGGCTTGTGGAAACGAATTCTACACAAACTTAAAAGTATCACACAGGTAAAAAATAGGTCATTTCACAAAACTAGCGAAGGCAAACCCCGTGAGACAACCTCGGCAGATAAAATTTATGACCATTGATAACACAGTGGATCTCGAGATGGGGTTTTCTCATCAGCTTCGAGTCAAACACTGAAAAAGCCTTCAAGGGGTTTTGATAAAAAAACTAACGAAAAGTTCACAAGTAATGAAGCCACTTTCCAAAACATGTCAAATCTATACCAACGGTCTGATGGAAATGCACATTCAAATCGGAGGCTGGTGAATATGTTCAGAATTGATTGTTCATGGTAGATGACTAACTGTGAGACTGAAAAAAATCTCGCTGGGTTAGCTTGTTGCAAACTGTGATTCACCCAATTGATTCAGAAAAGCTACTGAAAAATGGAGGAAACCTTTCGAGCAAACCAAAGTAAACAAGAAGGGAAGCTTTTCTCGCTTGGCGCTAGGGAGGGCAGAGATAACCAGCCAGGGATTAAAACCAGCCAGGAACAGGTGTACCCCATAGGATATGGAGGTCCTAGATTATTTTATAGTGGTTCCTGCCTGGGCCCTGCGAGTTCAATGGAAACCGACCAGAGAAACAAATGACATCAATGAAATCTCGATCCTGCATGAAAAC
The DNA here is from genome assembly GCF_963678635.1 of Symsagittifera roscoffensis. Classification (NCBI taxonomy): domain Eukaryota; kingdom Metazoa; phylum Xenacoelomorpha; order Acoela; family Convolutidae; genus Symsagittifera; species Symsagittifera roscoffensis. Next base: position 20,280 of record NW_026971690.1, on the reverse strand, counting down.
GAAACTTAAGAATTCTCGCAAGATAATTTCTTTTAAGTGAAAGAAGTTGAAATAAGCCAAAAATTAAAGAAATTCCACATTTACTAGATTCAGATAAAACCTTGACCATGAATAGAGGAGGAGAGGGTAAGAGGAATTTCAGCGTTGAGTACAACAAACATTATGAGGATTTCGTATTCGACAAATTAATGCTCGATCAATTAAGTGCGGTCAGGAAAAGCATGGGAGACGTAGAAAACAAAAAAATTGGCAGATAGTTAAAATTCATCCTGTTCTATCTGGAGACCAGAAGATCAGCTCAAGAACACTAGTAATAATGCGCAAAGTCCAAGCAAATTGAGAGTAGAAAGAACTAACACTGAGATATGTGGACAACTCAGCAATCATTTCTATCAGTGAGGCCCACATGAACCAATCTGGAGAGAGAAGGAACAAGACCTCCAGAATCATTTCCAACAATCTAGATTTACCACTATTGACGGGAAAAACGATAATTAACTTTGTCCGGGAAATGAGTAGGACTTACTCATATCAAACTAATAATAACAAAAACCTCAAGGAACTAAGAGAAACATTTGATCTAAAAAAGGAACCACTTGATTACGAACCAGCTTGGCAGAAAATTCAAAAAAAAATTCGGAAAATGGGACAATTTTTCTGATAACCTAAATATAATGGATTGTGACCTCTCTTTGTCTGACAGGACCAGTGCAATTTGCAGAAGAGAAGACTTGAGCTGCAAAACAAGAGTTTTAGAATGTGAAGATCTTGGTTAGACAGAGGTAAGGGTTAAAAAACGTGGCTGTTTTTCCTCCAACGGTGTCAAAAACTCCTTGCAAAGAGATCTGCTTCCTGTTAAAGAGAAACATAGCTATTTTGTGCTGGCAAAAGACTGAGAGTCGCCCTGAAAAAGAGACGGGTAAAAAAATTTCCTTGCCAATCATTGATCCAAACATGGGCAATCATACGTGTCAACATTGCTGAAACTCAAATAACGATACACCTCCACTAGAAATACTTTTTGAACATCACTTGAAAAAAGTCTAAGTTAAAGAATAAACCTGAGTTAAAACTAAGCATTGAAATTATAAATTATAGGTAAAAATGGGCACTTGATGAACCTTAGGATTCCACAGCAGTGTAGATATTTTATACGGCGCAGAGACAATTCAGCCGATTTAAAAATCAGACAATTCAGCCAAAAAAAACTCAGACAATTCAGCCAAAGACGATTCGGCCTATTTAGATTAAAGAGACTAGATAAAAGGAAAATTTTAATTTTTTCTAATTTGATTAGAGTCCGAAGGCTTTCAACGTTTTAACAAAGAAATGTGAAACATCAAATAACAAATTTCAAAGATCAAAACAAACTTGCTATGCATTACGTTTTAAGATATATGTACATTGAAGGTACAAAGTTTTAAATACGTCTGTATATTGTCTGGATTATAGTTTTTTGCGTTTTGAACGAGTTTTTCATTGACGAGTGTATACTTGGGCCTCGGTTTTCTAATAACATCACCGGACATCAGTCTCTCTCTATTTATTTCGGCATTTTTTTGCTCATCTTTGAAACGTGTGATCAGCTTGGGGAGGGCCGGGTGCTTTGTCGACACAAATTTATTGAAGCTGCCATTCCATGCCTCCAATACATTGTTCGTACGAGGTTCACCGCTGAGCACCCGATTGAAAACGTTCAAATCGGCAATGTCAAATTTTGGTTTGACGCGTCTATTCCCTCGACAGGCACCAATATAGGTGTCTTCAAAATAGTCCAATAGACTCTGAAATTCCTCTGAGGGATCCTCTTTTCGGAGAGCCTCAAAAGCGAAAATAACGTAAATAACGGGAACGAATGCCAAGCAAATCATTTTTTTGACATTCAGCCGAAACTCATCATCGTCCATGTACTTGCGCGTAAACCCAAGTTTTTGTACATTGCGCCATACTGCCTGGCCTAGATGGAAGAAACAGAATTGAATTTCTGTATCAGGCTGCATTTTCCTTATGGCGTTGCCAACAGCGGCTTCAAAATCAATGACTACTTTTTTTCCAAATTGCTCTAAGCAGTCAAAAAGTTTTTCATATGTGTCTTGGGTCTTGTTGGGCAGCAGCGCATACACCAAGGGTATAACTGCATTTTCGATTACACTATGAATAGTATAAAATTGGTAAAAGACATCTGGTGCCACTGAAAACGTTCCATCGCAATGACAGATTTCCGACTGAGAAAGCAAATCCAGCGCTGGTAATGTTGCAAAACTAAAACTCGACTGTCCGACTTACCAGAATCGAAATACAGGAACGTATCACCGCTGTGTGTGAGTTTCAGAGGTTCAGGAATTTCGTCGACGCTCTCAAGGTTTTTTGGTTTTGGCATTGTTTCTAAGGCTTGCTGCCTGATTCGGTTTTTACTCCGGAGAGATGTTGAGTAACTCGGTATAAAGAGGCAGGTCAGTTTGGGCGTTAAAGACAATCTGTCGTGGAGCGTTACCAGTTTTTGCGGCTTTTTCTCGAACTTCGCTAGCAAATTTCTTAGCTTGAACTTTTCAGGGGCTCGGTAAATGAGCATGCTCGGTTTTTAAGGTGAATTCTTGCTGTTCGTCCAAATAACCCACTGCTCTGCAATTTTCAAATGTACATTGCCATTTAATGAGACCGTTCTTAAGTTGGTTTTTTCACGGTATCTATAACCATCAAGACAAAGATGCTTTTTTCCGCGTTCAGATGTTACGAATTCTATTTTACGACAACTTTTGCTAAAAGTGAAAGTTTTAGAATGATTCAGATACTAATCATTCAGTTGTTCAAGCTAGTTAGTAATGAAGATTAATCAATGTTAATTGTGTAAATGGAAAATCTAACTGCAAAAAGTAGGCGTTAAACGCGGTACTGGTTTCTGGTTGGACAATATTTTAATCGCAATTAGTTTATCTTTTAAAGAAGTTTAAGTTTCTAATTAGCTTCTACCAACTATCCAAATTATCTAATAGGCGGTTGCACCCTCCCCCGCCTAAGGCATGATAAAAAATATCAGCGTAACTGTGTGGCCAGTACGTGGTAGGGGTGGTCAACCCTTTAAATGATATCGTTTTTGACCGCCTGTAAAACTACCAATCTCGGTTCCACTTTCGCGTAAATTGGTTAACTTTTAAGTTTTGTGCAGATTTTGTTGAGTTCAATTTTTGCTTAGGTACTATTCTAAAATTGGAAACATAATGAATTGCATAAAGTTTTATTATGTTTAGGTACTTTTGTTTCTGTTAATTATATTTGTTTTATGTGCATTTGTTCAAGCTAGTTAGTAATGAAGATTAATCAATGTTAATTGTGTAAATGGAAAATCTAACTGCAAAAAGTAGGCGTTAAACGCGGTACTGGTTTCTGGTTGGACAATATTTTAATCGCAATTAGTTTATCTTTTAAAGAAGTTTAAGTTTCTAATTAGCTTCTACCAACTATCCAAATTATCTAATAGGCGGTTGCACCCTCCCCCGCCTAAGGCATGATAAAAAATATCAGCGTAACTGTGTGGCCAGTACGTGGTAGGGGTGGTCAACCCTTTAAATGATATCGTTTTTGACCGCCTGTAAAACTACCAATCTCGGTTCCACTTTCGCGTAAATTGGTTAACTTTTAAGTTTTGTGCAGATTTTGTTGAGTTCAATTTTTGCTTAGGTACTATTCTAAAATTGGAAACATAATGAATTGCATAAAGTTTTATTATGTTTAGGTACTTTTGTTTCTGTTAATTATATTTGTTTTATGTGCATTTGAAAGAATTTAATTATAAATCGTCTAATGAAAGCTTTGATGTTTTGCCGCATGGGAAAGTTTTTGCGTGCACATTTTAAAACTTTAAAACTGTCTGAATTGTCTTTGGCCAAATTGTCTCACTCATTTTGATTGAATTGTCTGAATTTGAAATTGGCTGAATTGTCTGTGACCAAAGTGTCTGAACACCATTTTATACAATTAAGTTTTATTTTATTTTGTATGTAAATAATTTTGTACTTTATCAAAAAACAACTTTTTTCCGAAGTTTTTCCTTTGTCATATTTTATTGCATGATTTTTGTCATTGAGATTAGGTTAAAGTGGGTGCCCTGTTTCCTTCTTAGAAACAGGTGATTTTGTTGATTGATGCCTGATACAAACAATGAAATTACAATTGTGTGTGAATGTCATTTGTAACTTTTCGGAAAAAAAAGGTTCAACTTTTCGAGAAATAATAGCTGACCAATGATTGCAACGGATTTTCAATCTTGCTTGACTTTGCCTTTTTCATGAAAAACAGGCGCACGTAATGATAATTAAATAACACTTTTGTCAAGTTTTTACCTGTTGTTGAGACCGAAAATGAACTTGACTACTGAAATGGACTTGACGTGCAAAAACCGGAAATATCTTGAACATTTAACCCAGACTTAATCTAAATATCATTACATGCGCCTGTTTTTCATGAAAAAGGTCTTTTCAAGCAAGATCAACAGTCTTTGGGCGGAAGAGCTAACCTAAGGTCGATATTTTTAAATAATTTACTCTCAAATCCTGATTTTAGTTTAATCTAGTGTCATTTCTTCATATGATTGATTTTGAGGTATGAACAGCCGTCTTAGGAACTGTTGGGCTAAATCTCTGAAAAATTAAATCCTGGATGATTTCCCGAGTCGAGATTTTTCACCTAATTTGAAGCAAGATTTGAGCAGTTTCTTAGACGATTACGCTCAAAATCTTGCTTCAAAATGAGCGGTTTGAGCGGTTTTTGAACGTTTTATCTCAAAAAACCGCTCAAAGACCGCGCAAGATTTGAACGGTTTTTTTTAGATAAACCACTCAAAAACCGTTCAAATATTGCGCGGTTTTTTTAGACAAACCGCTCAAAACCGTTCAAATCTTGCAGCAGACACCCCAGCGATCTCGGTTATGCAGTAATGGAGCAAAGTTCTGCAGCTTGGGCCTTACGTGAACGGAGTTTATCGGCAAGGGAACCAGTTCTCAATGTGGGCTAAACCATCGAGCTAACTTCTAATCGAGAATGCTCCAGATGAATATCATTAGGCACAGATGGCGGCCTAATGGAACACGAACTGGTGCGCAACCGTGGCTTGAGTAAAACTACCGAAAAAGAGGCAGGAGAATTCCCTTTTTCTGAGACCAAATTCGAGAGCTGGAACTTCGTCAACCACTAGGCATTCCTCGCTGGTTTGGGCTGGATAAAATGAGACCAAATATCCGGATGTCAGGGAATTGAAGAGAAAACAAGATAAAAATCAAGACAACCGAAAACAAATGCAACAGGACTGCTCGTATCAGGGCGAAGCCCTGAATGTTCCGACTGCCTTTTAAGGTTTTTGGAGCAGCAGTAATAACATAAAAAAATTAATTGAAATAAATAAAAATGATTTTTTTCCAAAATTTGAAATTTTTTAATGAAAATCATCCCCCCACACGCCATATAAAGTACAAAAAGATAGATTTCGTTCTTGTAACAAATCAATTATGGCAAATAAGCTTCGTTCAACCAATTTGGAACGATTTATAAGACGGATTAAATATCCGCTGACGCGTTAATAGCGCGAGTTATATCGCGCGTTAATTGTCCCAAATTGGTCAAAAAGGCCAAAATGGCAATCTTTAAACCCTCATAACTTAACGAAAAATGATCACAGGTAAAATATCTTTTCAAATTTAAGCTCAGGACAACAATAGCTTTCGAGTGATATAAAAAAGTTCCGTCAAAAATGGCTAGTTAAAAAGTCGAAATTTGTCTGAAGAAAAAAAAAACCCACCCCGAGCACAAATATTCCGTTACTTTCGTACCGAAAGTCGGAACAACAAGAACGAGTTCGAATGCATCATGAGAAGGAGTTTGAATTCTTCTTAAGCTGAACGGGAAATAAGTAAGGCGAAGAAAAGCTATATGGGTAGGACTCACTCTCATCGGAGTAATAAGTTCAAAATTGCTCAAGGAACTAAGAGAAACTTTTACTATAAATGTGGAACCATTGATACCGAACCAACTACAAGCAGAACATTCAGAATAAACTTCGAAAATCGGGACGACTAATCTGATGGAGGCGAAAGGGTACAATACTTGAACGGGTATATTAATTGATTGAAGCCATTAAGATAGTTCAAAGGCTAGCCGAAGTTTCCATGCGCGCTCAAAGACTTTTGAGATGGTAGCGAACAGTTCTGCCGCGCGCGAAGCTCAGTCAACGAGTAACCTCTGTTTGCGAAAAGAGATAGACGAGCCGCCGATCAGTCCAGGATGGAGTGTTTTCCAGATTTCTTTATTTGTTTTACCTATGAAAACTGATTATCCAAGAGCTGAGATCTAATTTGAGCAAATGGAAGAGTTGAAGTTGGCCATCTTGAAGTTCTACGACTTGCGGCTTGATTGATTAAAAATGCGTCGATTGGCTGAAAATCCATGAAGTCCATTTATCCCTCGCCACGACTAAGAAGATCACGGAGTTCCCAGGAGTACAAAAATAGACAATCTTAGGGCCAACTAGCGTGTGAAAACAAACGGAATTGTTATCTTTTATCCTATAAAGACGCTCGCGAGTCTTCGAATTGTTCCCGAATCTTCGAGTAGTTTTAAATAGCAACTCCCACTCGCAAAAATTTAGGTGTCAAAATTTTGATTCCAAAAATGATGTAACTGAAGGTCATGGCCTGCGCATGATTGAGTCTGAAAAATGGTCCTAGGTATATGGAGGCGTTTTGCGTCTCGAAACTTACAGAAAGTCTAGATGTCTACAACAGGCAGGATCTGGGCGCAGCCATAGCAAGCATATTCGCGGTTTTCGTGAGCACCTCCACACAGTTCTTCTGTCGGGAAATGCGCTTGTACGTGCTACTTCGTGTGGATCTCAAACAAAAGCTGACCTTTGTAGTTGCGATCAAATCAGAAGTCCTTTGCATGCTTTATTTATTAATATTCGCTGGAATGAATGATCACATGCATGCAACGGGACTCCTTGAAAAGCTGATGCAGAAAAAGTCTTCTCCGGAAATGTTGTAGGAAACCATTCAAACGATGTTCACGTTGATGATAGAGGTGCAGGAATTAGTACAATCTAGATTAGTTTTTCTGCATAGAACGGAAATTGTAATGACTTCCTCAACTGGCGAAGCAGGTCTTTCCGGCATTGCTATTAGTCTACGCCCTTTTATCACTCATAGCCGAGGTGACTTTGATGCTGGTACCCGCTCCTAATCGTAACCTACTGGTGATGAAATTTCGTCCTCTCACGCCGGATCTTGCAGACAGGTTTTAAGTGCAATACCAGAAGTTATAACTTTTTTGATGGTAATTGATGAAGATCTCTGTCTGGAGATCTCGAATATTGCAATACAATTTAAGCTAAGAGTAGTATGTTGAACATCACGGCCTATCAACGAGCTTGTCGTTTCAAAATATCTAGATCAGTATCGCAAATTCTACCAATGGAAAAAGAAGACCAGTCTTAGACTCTTTTAATGCAGTGGAATTAGGAAGATATCTTTGTGTGATGTCCTCTTGACATGCTTGTGACGAATTTTGTGTCTAAAGCAAGCGAAACTATCTTAGCTACATTCTGAAAGGGTTCATGCGAACGATGGCTCAAGGACCAAGAAGCTTCTGGAGATGCTCGGCTTTTTGGGTCCCGGTTGCGAATTGAGTATCTTGATGGATGTTTTCTAAGAAAAAGAGTATAAAGGAGACGTTCGTGCAGGACAATTTGAGCGTGCGCATTAACCGATTGTTGGACGTTACAGTTCCCATATTGGTTGCTTGATTTATTCGTTTCTTTCGTACTCAGTGGCGGGATCAAACCGCTGAGACTCTAAACTACTTCACACTCATCCTTTCAACCCACGACAACTTGACGGTGATTCGCCATTCTTGAAATACGTGGACCCTTTTTATTGGCACAGAGGCTTCAAAGTATGGAAACGGCTTCTAATGAGCATCTAGCTGGAAAACGCAGCTTGTGCAGTACTTCCTGAAGTAATTTAGATATATGATCGACAAAGATCTGTGCCAGTCGGTCATATACTGAAATATATTTAGTTTTTTTTGTTTTTGTAGTGAAATTGTGATTTTGAAAAATCAAACTGACCAAGTCACGCTCAAGTTTATCGCAGCAACTGAAATCAAAAGTCAGAAAATCAGAAGAACCGAGTTCATAATTGCGAGAAAGTGACCAGAAAAATCAATCTAGAGTCAAATTGCTATTCGCAATTTGAACATTTAACAAACAAATCGATTAGAGCTGTCTTGTTCCCGATAGAGAACATCAAGAATGGATAAGTGAGTGTTACATTTTGGAGCAAGCAGCTGCTTGACTGGGAAGGTCGAACAATCAAGAGATCTGATGGTTCAAACAACTAAAAATTTCCTGAGTTAAAGCTAATTACTTCTTTAAAACTTATAGAGTTGCCCAACCTATTTTACTTGGTTGACTCTAAAGCCGCTGTCAGTTTCTGCGTATTGAAAATAGTTGCCAGGGTGTATTTTATAGAGTTATGTTTTGACAAGGCGGATTTTAGACTGATCCATGTGAAATTGATCAAAGTTCTAGTGTCCAATAAAAACTAATGGTATTTACTTGAGTTCCAAAATCTGTTTTTAACGGCGTTCGCGAGTCTTAGATATTTACAGACCTTACTCGGTTGGCGACTACCTCTGGGTGTTCCAGGAAGTGGTTCCACCAAAAGGAACCAAGAACTTATTAAAGGAATGGCGTGGTCCATTTCAGATAACAGAGGTGCACCAAGGAGGTCGTTTTTATCGGCTGAGCACTGGAAGAGCGGCTCATTACGAGAATATCAAACCCCACAATGCCTCGTCAGAGGATTGGTGCATCCCAGCGGACATGCAAGAGGGAGACTATTTGATAGTGGATCCTGCTTGTGAAGTGAATGAAAGGGTTACTCGCGACAAGAACGACGGGAATGAGGTGGTGGACGATTGCGATCTACCACTGGATCTCGAGTTGACCGAGCGAGTAGAGGTGGACGATGAAACTCTGCCTTATGCCGAAGAAGACTGGGACTGCCCGGAACAAACCGAAATTGACAAAGGAATACAGCCTGACTTTCCTCTCACTATGGAAACACGCCAAAGCAAGAGAGGAAAAAACCAGAAGAAATACAATCCGTACGGCGAGGACTTCGTTGTAGACAGGATAGTAGTAAGTGATGTCATGGACTCGCTGGTGGGACTGGACGAAGTGGCGATGCCAGAAGAAATTGACCTTGTGAACGATATGGATCAAGATTGGATCGACGATCGATCAGAACCGGAAGTGGAGTTCGAACCAGAAGCGGAACAGACTCATGAGCAAGAACTAACAAACTTGCGCGTGCTCGAATGGCTCCATGATCTGCCAACAGATCCAAAAGAGACGATCCTGACGATTCAGGACGTCGATAGAGACGGCGTCAAATACATCAGTCATGACAATACCGAGTCCAACTGGGTCGCCCCAGATGGTCCTCTACGTGTTCCACAATCCAACCTCGATCTCCTAGACTTTGGGCGATCGACGGGGACGTCGATGGATATTTTTGTCCGGGGAGTGGGGGTAGGACTCACCGACACCGAAAATCTGATAATAAAAAAATTGAAATCGGCAAGAGAAACCGGAGAACTAGAGACAGAGGGCGAGAATGCTAAAAAACCGCCTTTTGGACGAATCTTTGAATCGTATTTTGATCTACCGAACCATTATTCGAACAATATCGTCATAACGGACAGCGATTTCATACTCACGGAACGCACGTGCGCCATAGCGATAACCGCGGACGTAAGCTTCAGAACAGCACTAGCGGCTGACTTCAAGAGAGAGTATGAAAATATCGAGTTTTTGTGGAAGCAGAGGCCTGGTGTGGGAGGGATGATAGCGCTGCCCCCTGTCGCATCACAGATACCAGGGAAATATTTGTGTTTTTTGGTTACGAAAGCTACTGATAGGCAACACGTGAATCCGGAGAGCTTGGTATTGGCCTTGACTCGACTTAGGGATTTCCTGGTTGAGAGAGGTGTGACCTCTCTCTCGTTGCCAGTATACGATCCTAATAGGGGAAAGCTACATCCGAGAGAGTTGTACGCACTTGTACATGTGATATTTTCAGAGACTGACATAGAAGTTTACTTACATAAAAAATACTATCTGAGCATACGCTAAGAGTTGCGCTTGGCGGTAAGTGGTTTTTATTAAGTTAACTTGACAGAGATTAGGATTAAGTTTAGATTAGGATTAGGTTTTTATATGATAGTATAGGTGTGTGATGTTTATATGTCTGTGTAATGCTATTGTTATGATAGGTTTTATGTTTGTGTCATAAAAGACCTGGGGCACTCCAGGTCATCAAGGTGACAGCGCACATTCGTGCTACTCTGACAAAGGCAAAGGTGGACGATCCACCTTGGTGCTAAAATTTTAAATCAGAATTGTGAAAAGAATTTCAATGGAGAGTTTTAAAGAATTGATTGATGTTGCATCCAAAAATGATGGTTCTAAGTCGCGACTTGTTTTTTAGATCTTGATTGATCGAAGATTGTTTGTTGAATTCATTGAATCAAACGAAGAAACTACACGACGACAAGAATCAACACGATAAGAAATGGGTGACACGAACGAACTCATGGAATTCCTCTCAGCGAGTCTAGGAGCGACTCTAGACGAGATCTATCAGCGGCTGATCGATTGTGATTTCACACGAGAAGAGCCGGGGTTGGCGATGTTTGTGGTCGCACTCCTCAATGCACTAGGACGAGAGGGTCGAGGGAATCGCCCTACAGAAGTCGTGTTGATGTTGGCCTTCGGTGAGTCCGGGACCGCCGAGAGAGGCCGAAACCGATTGATGAGATGCAGGCGTGGAGAAATGTCTGGCCACGACCTGGCTCGTGAGCCAGGACTAGGTGAGCAAAGGGACCACCGGCTAGGTGAGATGCCCTTACCCGTCCAACCTGCGCAGCCACTCATTGGAGCGAAGAGACAACGTGATGGGCCAGGCCCGTCACACTCGGTCGACTCTCCAACAGCTGCTCCTCCCCCGAAGAGAGTGAGAGTGAGCGAGATAGAGATCCAGACGTCGGAGACGATTGAGACACTGGAGAAGAAGGAGAGAGATCAGAGCGAGCTGTGTGCCAAACTTCAGGAGTACAGAGCGATTGCTCGAGAGAGAGACGAATGGAAAAAGAAATTTGAAGATCTGCAGGTGGCCTACAAGGAGGATGAGATAAAGCACCTGAAGGAGCTGTATATGGCGAAGGTGAGCCAAGTGTCACCGGAAGTCCTAGCGACCATGAGATCCTCGGAGGGATCCAACGACACGCGCCCCAAGACGACAGCGCAGGAGCTATGCGCATCGAGAGGACCTGAGGTTCTGGATTTGCGTGCATCAAGGGGGCCCGAGGCTCCTCAGCAGACACGACCGTCTGCTTCGAGTCAAAGGTTCACGATACCAGACCCTTCTGACACCTATCTAGCTCCTCAATTTCAGGAATCATTTAACCAAGTGGCCAGAGCCGCAATGGATGAGATCAACAGAGGCACTGAGCGGACACTGGTTAGGATCGTTCCTTCCCAACGTCGTGATCATTCATCAAATAGCTCGGAGCGAACAACCCGCACGATAGCGTGTTCTGCGCCTGGTGGAGTCTTTGAGAAGTCTCGCGTGGTAGACATCAGGAAGAATCTGATGGCACGTCATCAGTTCACGCAAGTGCCAGCCGAGCATCCTCGAGCCTGCCTGAATGACATGAGCTGGAACCCCGCCACGAACGACCAGGTAATTCCCCCAGGGAGTCGCCATTTGATCATTGGAGACAGTTTGGTGAGACATCTGAATGAGATCTTCGTCTATGGTCAGACTACGATTCTGTCCTTTGGAGGAGCCTCAGTGGCTCAGGTCATCAAAATGATGGAATTCCAGGGCGAGGATCATCTGGATACGTTAATAATAATGCTGGGGACCAATGACGTCTCGAGAGCCCCCGTGACTCCGGAGAACAAGTGGGAACCTCTATTGGTGTGTCTCTTGAACGAATTGAAAGAAAAGTACAGACCCAAGCTCGTGATCTTGTGCACGATACCACCAAATCCTTTGGTGGGCACCATAGCTGCAGATTTCTTGAATGACAACGTGACGCGGTGGAATGAAATGACCCGCAGTCTGGTGAGGAACAACCCTGGCGAGTTGCGACTCCTGGATCTCGAAAATATGCTGCGCATGACTGACCACATCGCGCTCACTAAAGATGGAGTGCACTTCAATACCCAACGAGGGAGTCATTGGATTAATGATGTGTTTCAGACGCAATTGAGGGAAGCGGAGCAAGAGTCGAGGGCGACCGGTTCTTTGGCTCGGACAAATTCGACCGGAGGGAGTAGAATAAGGGCAACCGTGCCCGAATCCCTCGCCAACCGTCTAGGGCCCTTGGCAACGGAGACGGTTGGAGCCGCAACCGTTGCTCCAAGTTCAAACGTGAGAGACAGGCTAGGGACTGCTCCTCCTCCCAGGCCGCAATCGATTGGAAGCCGACTCGGCAGATCGGTGGAACAGAACAACAGGAATAACTCCCAGACCGCGTCTAGGAGGAACGATCCGCCTGCCACGACAAATCCTGCTTCGACAGCAGGACCGTCTACAAGTACCGTGCCAGCGGAGGGAATCGAATCAGGCAGCAGGCTGCTTTGGAATAGATCAGATCCTAGTCATTGGGGTCAGTATAAGACGGACATGTCGGCGAAGTTGAACATGAATACCTTGACGTGTCGGAAGGACGTGATGAGAATGACTGGCGGAGAAAGTCCTACAGTATCGCGACTTTATCGGATACCGGGCGTGGATTGGCTGCTAGCAGAGCAGGAGAAATTCAGCTCCTCGACCTCACTCCGACATGTAGACTTGAATGGATTACCTCATGACAATACCTTTGGACCTTTGAACACCCGGTCGCTCACCGATGTTCGAGATAGGACCCGGGAAAGGACACCACCTGCTCGCAAGGGCAAATTCCAGACAGAGAACAAGCCTAATAACAAGCATCACAAGATGTACAGGCAGTTTGCTAAACCACCCGGTCAGACGCCTGGCGAGTATTCAAGGGACTACCCCCGAACGACAACGGTGGTTGGAGACGATAAGAGATATGGGAAACTGAAGGCCCCAATAGGCGATGGCCTTTTTGCAGCTTATGATCCCTTGGATATGAAGGCTGCCAAGTATCTGATTGTGGCCGTCTCCGATTATCTCTACACGCCCCGTTCTCTATTCTGGCCCGATGTTATTTTCTTGACGGCACCTAAATTGGACTGGGGACAAGCAATCGGCATGATGATAAGTGTGCGAAGGGTGGTCAGTATGGAGCCACTGGTAATAGTGGTTGCAGGCTCAAATGATCATCTGCAAAGCAGGGGCTTATTGTCACGTCTGACGGATGGGTCGATCCCGAGTAACGAGGTTATAGGGGAGGCGATAATGACACTGCTCTCGGCGATGGCCGAGGTAGAGGCAGCAGCAAGACAACGCTTCACCATGAATGTGGTGAAGGTGATCTTTGTATTGTCACCAGGCTACGCTGCGTTGCCAGAACCCCTTCAATTTGTGTACACAATGGTCACAACGATAGCAGAGGGGATATTCAACGTGATAATTCCTGCCCCGAACAGAGTAGTAGACCCAGATAATTACTACCCATCCCGATCTGAGCTTCCCGCTGTTTGGGCTGACATTTCCAGTGCCATACAAGGGCTCAGAGATTGTAGCACAACTCGGTTGGTGCTAGATGAAATTCTGGGGTTGGAGCTGTCCAACTTCGCTAGATTACTGAAGTTAAGACCAGGGGTAGATGACGATCATCTGTTAGTACAACAGGTGGCTGATGATCTCTGGTTCAGACAGATGGATCATGCAGAGAATGAGCAGGGAAGGATGATCAGAAAGAACATGACGTCAGCGGAGGAGGACCTCATGGCAATGGCTTTGCATACGAAGCCGCACAACAACGTATGGTTGTATTTGTCACCGAGGCTGTGCACCTTGGGTGAGGACGCGTTCGAGCATGCGCCGGCAATAATCAAAGAGATACACGTGTATCTAAAGAACCTGTTTGATGCCCGGGAGTTAGCTGGAGGCAAGATGTTGAAACTGATGCAAGACGTAAACACGATGTCGCTGGATAAGTTCCAAGCTGACGTGCTGGCCACGAAGGCACAGTATGAACGATCAGATGCTATCTTGGGTGGAATGGGAGTGGGATGGACGCCATCTTTCCTATCGACGTGCTATCCGAAGGCATCTAGGAACCTGATCGCGAGTTTCGTCAAGGACATCAGGAAGTTGTCGATTGGCCTGGTGCTAGCCTTATACGTGACATTTGGTCATGAAACTTTGTGAAAGGACCGGCAAACCTCTTTACCCAAGCGTTGGCAGATTTGAGATTGGATGGACTCCTGACTCTGATTGCCATGACCTACGGTCGACTGGGTGACTTGCTTGTGCTGTTGCGTTACCCTGAACAACTACAGGGACCCAGTCGTGAGTTCAATGCACAGTTGGAAACCGCCTCGCTCAAGAAGATGAAAGACTGGAGGACTCTCCTGCTTCAATACCTCTTGCAACAGAACAGAAGCGTCACGGGAGAAGACAAGGTGGCGACGAACGCAGGTGAATGTAAGCAGTATTGTGGCATGCCCTTACTGACGGACTTGGCTGTCATGATGCGGATTGATCCGTTGGCTCTGGTCCACGGGCTGAGGGAATTCGTCACAGTGGTGTATGGACCGGTGATGTCTTTTGCGTTCCCGGATGTGCAAGTTAAAGCGTACAGGAATTCGGTGTTGTACGTCAACCTGGTCTCAGTCGTGGATTGTTCCGTGCTGAATTGGGTAGAGCAGAGTGAACTGAGAAGGCTGGCTAGCGACGATAGGCTGTTCGGAAGAATAGCAGAGCCAGGCTGGGTGTTGATGGACTTCAACAACCACTTCAAGTGCCGAATGGGCCGTGAGGATCTGTCCCACATCCAGTTTAACCCAAAACTTTGGAATTTGAGACCAGTGGTGAAAGATACCGGAGAGGATGTGAGAGTACCTCAATTGCCAGGAGCCTACACACACGCGAAAGAGAATCAGCGAACATGGCTTCCTGGTTCCAGGCCGCTGCCGGACCAATGCCCTCGATATCCACCGATAAGGAGGATGTTGTTGGGAGTCACATCTCCCATCATTGCCCCTCGCATCGGAGCAGCTCGTGATGCAGAAAAGAGAATGTTGAAGTGGAGTGAAGGGATGGAGCCGCGCTTCATCGGCTGGAATGTGGCAGCCGCGCACACATTCGACTTCTCATTTCCTGATGCTTGGAGTAGGAAAAAGATCAAGGCACTACCCTCCAGGAGACCAGAGGTCTCGGCTGAAGCGTGGAACGAAGTGTATTCTCCCACGGATGACTTATCGAGACTGAAGTGGTCAGGAGAGGTGAAGGTAGTGATGATGGAAGTGGCAAAGGAGAGCAGAGGGGGCTCATATATAACGATAGAAGACCTAGCACCACATGGCGAGGAATCTGTGGAATTCCTGGTGAATGATGAGTTATTTTATCATGCAGGAGACATGACCGTCCCGGCTCGGCCGGACTCGGGCATAGACTCACGACAAGGACCTTCAGGACCCAGGCCGAAACCTGATGCAGGTGATGATGATTTGATGGATCAGGACGATGACGATAACGAAACCGAGGGAAAGACGGGAAAACCGGGTGAGACAGATCTGGGAGCGTTAGAGAGAGACTTGATAGAATACCGGTTTAGTGAAGACGACGATGGGGAAGTCGATGGGAGTCTATTGCTAATGACGCCATCGTCTTTCATGTCCCCTACAAAGGAGGCGTCGGCCGATCTATCTCCGATGGACCCAATAAGCCAGGCTAGAGAGTGCCGAAGCAAGGATCCGCAGAGACTGCTTCATGAATCACCGAGGAGGAGGAAAATCGAAGAGTCGATGAAGATATCATTCCTCAGTACGTTACCAGAAGAGGAATGGGAAAGATATCAAATGGAACTGGAAGGCAAGACAGGAGCAACCTGGAGCCGAGTGAACTTCATGGAAAAATAGTGGGACGTGATACGACGATATGGGACACAATCCATAATGAAGGTGGGATTGAATCAACCCATCATGCGTGAAGTCGTGGAGAAATAAGTGAACTCCATGGAGTCGGATGTTCTGACCGAGTCAGTTACAGAAGACAGTGCCGATGATCAGCAGGGCACAAAGAAGTTACTTGTTCGACGAGCCAAAAAAGGGCTGAAGAGAGTGAAAAAAAAGACAGGGAGTCGAGTCGTGAACCAGAGGGTGGTGAAGTCAAAAGCCAAGACTGTGGTGACCTCTCTGATTAGTACGGGTCGGTCAGGCGAGAGCGGGCAAGGAGATGGTGCGACACCAGCCGGGGGAGAAAAAGAAAACCTGATACCCCCTATGCTCTTGGCAGGTCTGACCATAACCGCCACGAGATCGAAGAAGACGGCGCGAACCCTGGCAGACACTAAGTTAGAAATGGAAATCCTCAGTCAATGTGGATCTGGAGGACTTGAAGATTATAGACCCTCGCGAATCAACATGGCCAAGTTGAAACTGGAAGGACAACTCGACGTGGTCGAGTACAGTCGAATAACTGTGCCGGAATCGGTCCACATGGGAGATCCGGCAGGGGGTTATGTGGAGATGGTGAAAGCGAGGAACTCCGCGAGAGGGCACCTGATGGCTTGGAGCGAGAAGCGAGTCATGCAGGAATATCTGAAAGAGCTCACGGAGAATTCGAACTCATTTCGAAAAGAATACGGAACGGTAATGTCCTCTGAAGCGAATGAAGTCGGATTGGAAAAATTGCTAGAAATCTCCTGGAGGGCGGCCCTCCAGAGATACTTCGACGAGGCGATGCATGCACCTGCTACGGTGGCGGCATACCTGGCTCATCCTTGCGTGAGAACTGATCTGCAAGTACGGTTGGCTTGGTGCATGATGGGCATCAAGAGAGCGGAGTATGAAGCCAGTAATGATTCGAGATCACGAGAACAGGAGCTAGAATTGATGGAAGCTCTGCGAGCATTGATCTCAAAGGACGATTCAGCGATAGCATGGGCTAAGCGAAAGGATGCCCTTTGCTTTGTCAGGTTCGTGGTGGATCGTATCCCCACTCCTGTTTTGGGAGAATGTATAAAGATCATTCGGCAAAAGGGAGTTGATTGCGAAAGGAACTTCCTTAGGGCACTACTGGAACTATATCAGGACATGCCATTGACCGTGCCAAGCAAGGAGTCGAATGATATGGAAAGCTATCGCAAGTTGGAAGAGGTGAGAAGGTATTCCAACAAAGAATTGAAAGTGAGCCGGGAGTTGATTGAAGCGGTCAGAGGACAAAAAGAGTTTGCAACACTAGGGAAACTGAAGTCATTCCAATATGTGTCTGGCATACCGGGGATGGCGTATAATCCCTTCGTGAATGAAGAAGCCAGGGAAGCGTACTTCGACTATGAGCAAGTCATAGTACTCAATTTCTGGGTCGAACGTATTAAAGAAACTGGGATGCTGATGGTGGAACAACTCAAGCTGGGAATTATTTTGGAAGAACGAGTGGTCGAACCCTCGGTTCCCGAGCTAAAGGGGCAAGTGAGTTTTGATTGTGGTTCTTGGGACGGTCCCTTGAAAACCAGTCTAGTGACGATGTGGGAACTCATGAAGCCTTCTTGGTGCCCTCATCCTAATGCCGGTTTAATCTGGGACATGACGGCGGATATCACGTTAGACCTAGATGATGACGCGAGTTTACATGATCTGGCCATGATACACCATCTGCTGGCCATGAAGTCGACGAAGCGGAAGAGCAATCCATCCACGGAGCTGCCTGAGGAAAGTCCATCGAGCGATTGGTTAAAGCAAGGCACATGCTTGGCTCAACAAAGTAGGATGGAAGGGCATGTTTGCAACTTGGGACACTGCCTGATTACGCTGAGCGAGCAGCATCGACAACTGGCACGATTGTACGGAAGATTGAGCATGTCAGATAAGAGTGCCATGGAGTTGGTTGCAGACTGCCATGGGGTGACGGACTTAAACCTGATCACAGCCTTGGGATTTTGTAGCATGACGAGTTCGATAGAATCACTCGAGCGCCTGGAGCGTGCCCATGAGCTAGTGACGTCCCTCAGCGTGGAAATATTCCCTGGAGCATTACAGACAGAGCAGAAGATTGGAGGCTGGCGAGAAGCTCTAGAAAACGAAATGAATCTGAAGGATAGTGAAGCCTATCACAGACCTACTGGTTCAAAATATATGGTGGGTTCAAGCTCCGCGCCATATTGTAATAGCAAGTATCCTACGCACATGGTAGTGATGGATGCTAGGACGCAACAAGTGTTGGTTGACCAACTTTTCTCTGTGCCAAAGTGCGTGAGGTTGGCCAGAATGTCAGAAAGGTCATATGACTTGTTGGCAAAGATCTTTCGGGCAGTCCCGAAGAGATCCGAAGGCGAGTTGCAAGACGTTGTGGGTGAAGAGTTCATGAGACTGAACGAAGGTAACGTGAGTGAGTTCCAGAAAGAGAAAGCGAGTGGAGCGTTACCCACTGAATTCCCCACCATAGAAGAGAAAGACGATTTACACAGAATTCTGATGGAGGTGGAACCGTTGCTGGGAGCCTCAGGGTATCGGACCCGAAGGAACATAGTGAGGACCCATGGGGAGTATCCATGCCACTGCTTGGCGCAGACGTTGTGGTATCCCAAACGCGGGAATCTGATCCTAGTATGGGACGTGGAGGAGTTGTACTCCACGGGGTTGCCCGATCAGAATCAACAAGTGTCAATCGTGGTGGTTAGCGCCATGCTAGCAGTGAGATGGCTGGAGGCTAACGCGGACACAAGTCAGCAGGAGACGGCCGTGCCGACTCCTGAACAGCTGAGCAACGTAAAAATGAGTCGTGAATTGGATCTTTTCAGAACCACCTGCAAGGTTCTGAGGATACCTAAAGCCATTGAGAGAATATGGTCAAGGCAAAGATGGATGCCTTGGTTCCGTGCAGTGATGACGTCATGGATGTATGAACGAGCGAAGCGTCATATGTCGAGGAACACGGAAGCCTATCAATCTTTCCAGCTAGATATAGGACCAGGAGCCTATAAGAGAGCATTCTTGACGCACAGAAACGCGGTCACCACAGCGGTGAAGCGGGTAGCTGGAACGCCTTGTGTTACTGAAGAGGAGAAGAAAGAGGTCTTAAGAGCTGACCTAGAACGAAACGTGAGCCTATGTCTTCACAACAGCTTTTGCAGGAACCGGGAGCAGAAGGTGAATGTGGACTTGCTACCTTGCTGCAAAGCGAGGCTGTTGGAACAGGAGAGTTGGGGCACAGCCCGCAACTCCATGGACATGCTGGAGAAAGTGTTGGAAGACAGCAAAGATCAAGATGGAGAAGTGATGGAATGAAGATGACCAAAGAAGAGAAGAGAAGGAGAGAAAACTTGATTGTCTTTGTGTGTAAAAACTTGAACAAATCAACCAAGTTTTGATTATTGAACTTGTGAAACTTTTTGTTTTGATCTAGTTTGGTCAGACCAAACTATAATGTTGCAATTGTTAAAATTGTTGAAATTCTTGATTTTAGTTATGGCTATTTATGTATGTATATGAGGAACCTAGGTGAGTATATTTACCTATTTATTCACGACTGAAGTTTTTAACCTGTGTAAGGCACAAATTCACTGTGTGGCGACATGGTAAGTTTGAGTAAACTCGCTCTGGAAGGGTGGGTAACTCAAGAACTTTCCTAGCCACAGAGTTTCTTAGTTTTAATATTGAAAGGACCGCATAAATGACTGATTATACTTGGTGAGTAATGATAAGTTAATTTTAACGGGTGCGTGGCCGTGCCACGTCCCACTTTTTAATCACAAAGAGCGAAAAGAAGTTTTATGGCAAGACGACGTAAGTAGTCAGAAAAGAAATTTTATCTAGGACACTCCTCATGGTGCAAATTTTGTGAAAATGTTGAAAGGCAGTGAGATGTAGTACAATGCCATTTGTGAACACGTAGTGAGTTGAGGTGGGGTAGATAAATTTCATTTTCTTATGCGATTTGTAAGATTGATTACAGAAAACTGGATAACTACTTGACGATAACCCGGTGTTATGCGATCAATGGGGACATTGATGGGGATTGTCCGGGGAGTATGTGCCATTCTGCCAGATGACACAGCACAACCTTCCGGCGACGTAAAAAAGAA